>NC_047040.1:81315112-81615857 GCF_011762595.2 Tursiops truncatus | reverse complement strand
ACATTCATTCTTCTTCTGTAGTATCAAGTAGATACTACATTATCTACTTGAGAGTTACTGCTGATAGTTTTCCCCAGACATGATTCATATAAACATATATCATTTTTGTGTTCATAAATCTTTTTAAATTGTGCCTTTTTTCAACTGTGAATCCTTTGGACAGTATTATTAGTTATCTCACTCTTTTTGTCCCTACCACTGTTACCATCTAAATCAGTGTTTCTCACCAACGGTGCAAGAGGGTTCCCTTTTCTCCACACCCTCTCCAGCCTTTATTGTTTGTAGATTTTTTGATGCTGGCCATTCTGACCAGTGTGAGGTGATATCTCATTGTAGTTTTGATTTGCATTTCTCTAATGATTAATGATGTTGAGCATTCTTTCATGTGTTTGTTGGCAATCTGTATATCTTCTTTGGAGAAATGTCTGTTTAGGTCTTCTCCCCATTTTTGGTTTGGGTTGTTTGTTTTTTTGATATTGAGCTGCATGAGCTGCATGTAAATTTTGGAGATTAATCCTTTGTCAGCTGCTTCATTTGCAAATATTTTCTCCCATTCTGAGGGTTGTCTTTTCATCTTGTTCATGGTTTCCTTAGCTGTGCAAAAGCTTTTAAGTTTCATTAGGTCCCATTTGTTTATTTTTGTTTTTATTTCCATTTCTCTAGGAGGTGGGTCAAAAAGGATCTTGCTGTGATTTATGTCATAGAGCGTTCTGCCTATGTTTTCCTCTAAGAGTTTGATGTAAATTGATACAGCCACTATGGAGAACAGTATGAGGTTCCTTAAAAAACTAAAAATAGAACTACCATACGACCCAGCAGTCCCACTACTGGGCATATACCCTGAGAAAACCATAATTCAAAAAGGTATTACCACAATGTTCATTGCAGCTCTGTTTACAGTAGTCAGGACATGGAAGCAACCTAAGTGTCCATCGACAGATGAATGGATACAGAAGATGTGGCACATATATACAATGGAGTATTACTCAGCCATAACAAGAAACGAAATTGAGTTATTTGTAGTGAGGTGAATGGACCCAGAGTCTGTCATACAGAGTGAAGTAAGTCAGAAAGAGAAAAACAAATACCTTATGCTAACACATATATATGGAATCTAAAAAAAAAAAAAAAAATTGTCATGAAGAACCTAGGGGCAAGACAGGAATAAAGACACAGACCTACTAGAGGATGGACTTGAGGACATGGGGCGGGGGAAGGGTAACCGGAGACAAAATGAGAGAGTGACATGGACATATATACACTACCAAATGTAAAACCGATAGCTAGTGGGTAGCAGCCACACAGCACAGGGAGATCAGCTCGGTACTTTGTGACCAACTAGAAGGATGGGATAGGGAGGGTGGAAGGGAGGGAGATGCAAGAGGGAAGAGATATGGGGATATATACATACGTATAACTGATTCACTTTGTTATAAAGCAGAAACTAACACACCATTGTAAAGCAATTATAGTCCAATAAAGATGTTAAAATAAATAAATAAAAAATAAATCAGTGGTTCTCAACCAAGGGTAGTTTTTCCCCCTAAAGAAACATTTGGCAATGTCTGGTGACATTTTGGGTTGTTATGGGTGCAGTGTAATATGAGGCCAGGGATGATGCTGTGACAGCCTCCCATAACAAAGAATTACCTCACCCAAAATCTACATAGTGCCAATTTGAGAAGCCCTGCCCCATATAACTGCCTTTTGAGCTAATTTCTTATCATGCTTCTTTCTAATTTTGACTCTTCTGGATGGTACCTGCTCTCCTAGGCCACCTTCCTAATGTAAGAAAACACTGTGTTCTGAATTCTGTTACTGCAACTAATATCTAGCCATAAGATAGCCTTTTTCTTCAGTGGGTCCCACGAAATAGTACACAAAGTGGAGAATGGATTGGCAGAAATAGGTTTGAATCAAGATAGCTAGGGCTTTCCTTCTCTCCTATATCAGTGTTTTCCCTGCTCTCCTGTATCAGTGTTTTTCCCCCTATAGATTATGAACTTTAGGCAAATTAATAAAACACAGATAGTGGTCCTGCCTTGGTTTTCATTCCCAGACTATATGGAAAAGAAGCATTTACTGGGTGGCTAGTTATGTGTGCCAATCATTATACTAAGCCAGTGCTTTCAGAGATTTAGCTCAGTGATTCTCAAAACAACTCTAAGAGAAATCTTATTATTCTTAATTTACAGAAGAGAAAACTGGGACTTCGAAAAAGTAAACATAAATGCCTTTCCCAGTTTCACACAGAAATTGGGATTTGATCCCAAGTTTTCTAATTCAGGGTTAATGTTCTTTCTACTATCCCACTCAACCACTTTAGACTTTATTACTTGCAGCATGCCTGTTTTATCTAGTCCTTTTTTAAGACTTTATTCTGTTATCCAGAAAAATACTGGATAACAGAATACTATATGAAAAATACTGTGACTTTTTAAAAAATAGGTCCTCTTTTTTTAAAAGACTATTTTTTAGATCAGTTTTACATTCACAACAAAATTAAGAGGAAGGTATAGAGATTTCTCATATACTCCTTGACCCCGCACATGTGTAACCTCCTCGATGATCAATATCACTAATCTGAATGGTACATTTTTTACCAAGGCTGAACCTACAATGACACAGCATAATCACTCAAGAGTCCTTAGGCTTTACTCTTGGTGCTATACATTCTGTAGGTTTGACAAAAGTATAATGACATATATCCATCATTAGAATATCATACTGTTTTCACTGCCCTAAAAATTCTATGTTCTCTGTTTATTCATCCCTACACCCACCTCCCCCCTGGCAACCACTGATCTTTCTACTGTCTCCATAATTTTGCCTTTTCCCGATATCATGTAGTTAGAATCATACAGTATGTAGCCTTTCTGATTGGCTACTTTTACTTAATACGCATCTAAGATTCCTCTATGTCATTTCATGACTTACTAGCTCAATTTTTTTTTAGCACTGGTTAATATTCTATTGTCCGGATATACCATACTTTATCTGTTCATCTACTAAGGGACATCTTGGTTGCCCCCAAATTTTGACAATTACAAATAAAGGTGCTATAAGCGTCTATGTCCAGATTTTCTGTGAATGTAAGTTTTCAATTCCTTGCGTAAATACCAAGGATTTGCTGGGTCATGTGATAAGAGTATGTTTAGTTTTGTAAGAAACCACCAAACTGTCTTCCAAAGTGGCTGTACCATTTTCGATGCCCAGCAGCAATGTATGAGAGTTCCCTTTGCTCTACATCCTCCCCAGCATTTGATGTCAGTGTTCAGATTTTGGCCATTCTAATAGTGTAGTGGTATCTCGTTGTTGTTTTAATTTGCATTTCCCCTTTTCTTCATTTTTCACCCTGCCATAATTCAGAGTGCCTTGTATAGTGCTATGGGTACAAAAATGCTCAATAAATATTCTTTAAAAAGAAAAAAGATACAGGTGGGGGGCAGATGGGTGTAAAGAAGAAAGGTAGGAATGCCTGACTTCTTCAAAACAATGTAAGAACCCTGCCAGAGCAGTTATTTCAAAACAGAAAAGGCTAGGTTTGCATTATAAATTAGGACTTTGTTTATATTTCCTTTTGACTCAAGAAATACTGTACTTCAGAAGCCCTTATTTCTTGATGTATTTGAATCATTTATCTTACTGATTTGTATTTTCTTGTTGCAGTGAGGTTAAGTGTCATGATGAGTAAAGAAAGGCGAGACCTCCCATGCATTATGGACTTCCTTGTGACTCAGCATTCTTGTTATCATCAAAATAAAAAATGGGTTTCACTTTCATACCATTTTTTGTTTGTATGACCATTTTGATGAAAATGACAACAGTCATTTGAAAATATTCAATACCTATGCATAATATTTTTAAAAGTTTTCAGTAGCTTACTATAGCTAATAAGATAGAGGTGTGATTGTCTATATTAATTGATTTAAAGCATACATTTTACATAATTTCTATTCAATTTAAAGTACCTGTTAGTCATGGTTTTTTAAGAGTTGTGGTCATTTTT
Source organism: Tursiops truncatus (assembly GCF_011762595.2). NCBI lineage: Eukaryota > Metazoa > Chordata > Mammalia > Artiodactyla > Delphinidae > Tursiops > Tursiops truncatus. The sequence goes on along the minus strand of NC_047040.1, from coordinate 81,611,848 downwards.
CAGAAGAATTATTTCCTAATTTTAATAGGGAGTGCCACGTTCTGTATGTTTAGCTTAAAACTGAGTAAATGTAAAAACATTTCAAAGGTAATATTTTTTAAATGTATACATCTTCAACAATTAATACAAATGTTGATTTCTCTTAACGTTTTACTTGTATATGTCAAGAGTACAGGTCATTTTGAGAGGGGAAATGCATAATCATAACCTTCACAACTCCTGCCTTGCTTTCATCAATAGGAAATCAGGGACAAAGTATGTATTAAGTATATTAGAGAAATGAATATATTTTAGAGGTTATGTGTATGATCTTACTGAAAATGATTCTCGACTAAGTGTGATCATTTTCATTCCCCCTCACCCATGCCAGAAAGAGTTTGGATAGGTCTGGAGGCACTGTTGACTCTCACAGTGGTTGGAGGGAGCTGAGTACTACTGGAAGGGTCCAATAGTGTTAAATTACTTGCAGAGCGTGGAACAGTCCCCGCTAACAAAGATTTTTCTTATCCAACGTATCAGATGTCTGCATTAAGAAACACTGAAAGATATTGATTCATATTCTACTTTTATCACCAAGTATAAGACACTAGGTACCTTTATGAGAAATCTCTGAGAGTTAAGGCATCTCCAAGGCAAAATCTTTAAACTGAACAAACCTCTTCCACTCATGAAGATGTTTGTTGTAAAAATAAAGTTTATCCGTGTCACATGGCATTAGGTGTTTGAAGGATGTATCCTGAACTGTTCTTAGAAGCATTTTTCTCCAGTGTTAGCCCTTCAGAAAAAGGCCCAGAAATGAAAATAGAGACTTAATCTCTTATTATGAGGAGATTATTAAGGTTGGGATACTGAAACTCAGCAATGACAATTGGTTTAGATTCAGGTAAAAGGGCTCACTAAATGGCCTGGTACTTTATCTGGTAAAGGTCAAGACTCAAAGCAGAGAGAACTCTAGTAGGAGACTGTCATACTACCATCCCCACCATAGATTGAGAAAATTGATAAAGGGAATTAACATATATTGACCACCTACTATTTGCTAGACATTGGGAAAGGCGCTATGTATATATTCATTCATTTGTACAATAAAATTTTGCTATGATATACAGTAGGAAAACTGCTGGGGGATATATAGCTCCTGCAATTCAAGAACATCCAGTATGATGAGGGAGCCACAGAAGCAGTCAACTGTAACTACATATGATAAGTGCTATGATATGGAGTACATACTGGTACAGTGGGGGCATATACATTTATTCCTGACTTGGAGAATTGGGAGGTCTGAAAATGCTTTAACAGAGGATGTGACATCTAGTATGAGTCTCTTTATATCATCTAATATCAAAAAAACTATGTTGTACATATTTTTTCTATTTATAGATGAGACTGAAGTTACAAAAAGGCAATCTAATCTCTATAAGGCCATATAATAATAATAGCAATTCTTCATATGGCTTGTAATCTGCAAGAGTGTTATATTAATTATTGTAATCCTCACAACCACTCTATAACATAGATGCTTTTGTTATTTCAATGTTACAATTAAGAAAACTAAGCCCAACAAGGCTAAGTAATTGTTCCAAGATCACGTATTCATAAATGTTGGGATTTGAACCAAAGCAGACAAACCGTAGTGTCTGTGTGCTTAACCACTGTAGCATACACTCTCTCTCCCACTTGATCATTAAACCAGAGTTCAGAACTCAGCAGTCAGACTCCAGAACCCAGGCTGTTAAGTGACAGAATGAGATTGGCATTTTAGAAAGGTTGTTTTGACAATGGTATAAACAGTGAACTGAAATTAGACAGACTTGGAGACAGGAAGGCGAAATAGAAGAAAGAATGGCTGCTGGTCTGATCTTGGGTAGTGGCAGCTAATGTGTACAGTAGTGTACAGATTCAAGAGATTTTAACAGTTGGAAAGATCAGGACTTGGTGATTAATTAACATGGAATATGAAGGAAATAGGAAAGTCAGGGATCACACGAGGGCTTTTTGTTTGACTGAGTGAGAAGTTGATAGTTGGGATGGAGAATACAGGAGGGAGAAGAAGATTTGGAGAGAAAGTTGTTAAGTTTTTCCATTCTCTTTAAATTTTATGTTTGGAATGCTCTAAGACACCCAAATGAAGATATCCAAAAAGCAGAGGCATTTTTGAATCTGGAATTCAGGAGAAAGGCCTGGGCTGTAAATAGAGAAAAGGACCAAGCAGGGAAATGTAGGATTGCCAAGCATTTTTAAAGACACAGTTGAGGTTTTAAGGTCGAAATGTATCATGGCCCAAATCTATAAAATTGTGGTGGGTGTGTATGTGAGAGAGAGAGAGAGGGGAGAATGGGGAGGGAGAGAGAGAGAGAGAAATGGTGGTGGGGGAAGATAGAGGGAGAGGAGAAGAAAAAGGAGAAATCTTGGAAGGCGTTGGGGAGGATAAAAGATTGTAAATACTTAAAAGTTAATAAATCTTTTCCTGTTTGCCTGCTCAGCTTCGGGGTCAATTCTTGGGCTGTTTTATAATGTTGGAAGGGAGGAGAATTGAAAGAAGCTGAGAAAGCTTGATTGATTTACACTAGGAAGTTAGAAAGAGAAGATAATCAATCCAGAAGACTGGAGGAGGGTATATATTGGAGGAAAATGTCATATTGGGTGGAGCTTGGAGATATAGTTTGAGGAATATTTGTGGGTATGAGATGAGATTCTGGGGCAGCCGTGCTGCTCTGGACAAAAGAGAATTTTAAGATCTTTTACTATGCATTAGCAATGAAATCCTACATTAGTGCTTGTTCATGAGAGTTCAGTAAAGATTTAAAATCTCTTTCTGCTTTTCAGTGCTTTTTGGATATAGGCTGCTGTTTTGTTTGTTTTTATCTGAACATGGCATTATGAGTCTGGCCAAAAGGTAACTTGGCTTTATATAGGTTACTTCTAATTTCTCTCCCAGAACTCCAGCAACTTCACAATTTCTACTGAACATCTTACATGACAGTTTTAGAAGTACATACTGTTCCATTGTATAGATGTATCATAATTTATTCAAAAATCAATATCTTTGAACACTTAGGTTGTTTACAGTTTTTTAATCATAAACAACGCTTTAATAAAAAATGTTTTTCATTAGATTCGATTACTTTAGAAAAAATGCTAGAAATACACTTACTTGGTCAAAAGGTATCACATTTTAAAGACTTCCGGTTGTTATCTTCAAATTACTTTTCAGAAAAATTATCTCAATGTATGCATATAAATGTGTATTCATTTTTCCCCAAAGTCCCAATATGGATATTTCAAGCTTTTTGTCTTTGCTAATCTGAATGATGAAAAGTAGGATTTTTTTTTTTCAATTTAACATATTTTTGAGCCCCTGCTGTATAGATTTGACACAGGCCTAATTTCTGGGAAGAGACAAGTTCCTTATTCTTGTGGAGGTTACATTTTAGAGCATGTGTGAGGTGGTAGGCTGAGGGTAAGAAAAATGGTTTAGGAAAGAGAAAAAATAAATACTTAAATATATTTGAAAAAAAGGGAGGATTAGAGCATAATCCAGTTGGTGGCTTGGACTAGGGTGGAGGAGGAAAGAAGGGTTTCAAGAAAAGTGGGAAAGCTTTTCTCTTTGATTTTAATATCAGAATCAGGCAAAGACAAATCGGAAAAGTTATAAACCAGTCTCACATGAATACTATGATGCAAAAATCCTAAATAAAATATTGGTAAACTGAGGTGAGTAATGTTTTATGTGAGCGTTAGTATCTCTGGACCATTAGGCTTTATGGAAGAAATTCAAGAATGGCTCAGTTTTTTTAAAAAAAATCTATCAGTGTAATCTATTACATCGAACAAATTAAAGCAGAAAATTATATGGTCATCGCAACAGATGTGTAAAAAGCATTCAATAAAATTCAACAATAATTATAAGAAAAACTTAGCAAATTAGGAATAGAAGGAAAATTCCTTAACCTGATAAATGTTATCTACAGAAATTAAATAAGTAAAACCAAAAACAGCAAGCATGCCATTTGAAAGTCTGAATAAAAGAAAAGGTTGCCTATTATTTCAACTTCTCAACGTATTAGAAGTTCTACCCAATAAAAAAAAGAAAGAGGGCTTCCCTGGTGGCGCAGTGGTTGAGAGTCCACCTGCCGATGCAGGGGACACGGGTTCGTGCCCCGGTCCGGGAAGATCCCACATGCCGCGGAGCAGCTGCGCCCGTGAGCTATGGCCGCTGAGCCTGCGCGTCCGGAACCTGTTGCCCCGCAACGGGAGAGGCCACAACAGTGAGAGGCCCGAAAAAAAAAAAAAAAGAGGAAAGAGAGATATACAGATTAGCTAGCAAAACACAATGTCATTACTTGCAGATGGTACTGTTATCTGTGTTGAATTAAAAGAACATAGCAGCAAGTTTGCTGGATAAAAAATAAACTCACAAAAATCAGTAACTCTCTTATCTACTAATAATCAGTCTTTTAAAAGAATCCTGATGTCACTTAGCTGTCTTTAGAGCTTGTTATATATTATGTGTGATTAGTAAATAACCTTAATATTGAAACAAAAAAAAGATAAAAAGGGTATCAGTAATAACAAAAATTATACCAAGAATAAACATAAAAGGAATGTCCTGAACAGTTTATCTGAAGAAAGTTATAAAATTATAAAGCTTTGTTGAGACATTTAAAAACATATTAACAAATAGATATATGTTGGTTTGACTAAATACAAAAAAGGTGCAAATTTTCCTCCACATTAGTCTGTAAATATAATGTGAATCTAGTTTGTCAGGGTTTTTCATGTTTTGGGTTTGTTTGTTTGTTTGTTTATTTAGGGAAAATGAATGAATTTACTGAACAGATGCTTATTCAGGGACTACCCTGTATCAAAATCTGTAGACGCTATTAGGGATACAGCAAAAAACAAAACAGGGAAATCCCTGTATTCGTGGAGCTGACATAAATAGTTCCAAGCTTCACAGCTCTTCTAACATTTACTTTGAATGCTATGAGGAACAGTAAAGGAAGTACAAGGCTAATGCTGATTTGAGAGAGGAGGAAGAGTTGTGAAGAGAGGGAGGAGTAATGCAGGCTAGGCTGTCTGTATATTTTCAACTTGATTATAAAGATTCTTTTTTAATTGAGGTGTAATTGATATAACACATTATATTAGTTTCAGGTATACAACATAATGATTTGATATTTGTATGTATTACAGAATGATCACCACAGAAGTCTAGTTAACATCTGTCACCATACACAGTTACAGAATTTTTTTCTTCTTGTGATGAGAACTTTTAAGATTTACTCTCTTAGCAACTTTGAAATATGCAATACAGTATTAACTTTAGTCACCGTGCTTTACATTACATCCCCATGACATTTATTTTATAACTGGAAGTTTCTACCTTTTGACTCCTTTACCAGTTTTGCCCATCTCCACACCCCCTGCCTCTGGCAAACACCTATCCATTCTCTGTATCTATAAGCTTGGGGATATTTTGTTTGTTGTTTTTTCTTTTGTTTTTTAGATTCCGTATATAAGTGAGACCATATGGTATTTGTCTTTGTCTAACTTATTTCACTTAGCATTATGCCCTTGAGGTCCATCATGTTGTCACAAATGGCAAGATCTCATTCTTTTTTATGGCTGAATAATAGTCCATTATATATTCTTTATCCATTCATTTGTCAGTGGACACTTAGGTTGTTTCAATATCTTGGCTTTTTAATATAATGCTGAAATGAACATAAAGGTTTTAATAACTAAAATGCAATTCTACTGAATAGCAGAATAGACAAATAAAAAAGAAAGACAGAAATAGGCCCAAGTGTAAAAAATTTACAACATGATACAGGTGGCATTTCAAATTAAAATGGGAAAATTATGGATTATTCAATAAATAGTGTTGTGGCAATTTGGAATGAAATTAATATACTAGCCTCATAACTTACACCAAAATAAAGATCAGATGGGTTAAAAATGTTGCAATTTTTCTCACCTTATTTTTTGCTATGAAATATTTCAAATATACTGAAAACTACAGGATAATTAAGTAACTCAATCAAATCAAATTACATTTAATTCTGATTTCTCTCTCACTTAAAAAATAAAATAATAGTATGTTACTGACAAAGCTAAAGCCCACTTTCCATCCCTTCTCCAGTCCTCCCTTTACAGAGGTAACCACTATTCTGAAATTAATATATTCAAATGCATGGATGTTTTTATGTACTTTTTAAATATATGTTGTTAAACAATAGTATTCATTAATTTTTTAAAATCTTATGTTTAAGTCTGCAGTTCATGTGTAGGGCTTAAATCCACCTGGAATTTGCCTTACATATGATTTAAGGTAGGGATCTAATTTTTTTTTTTTTTTTTTTTGTGGTACGCGTGCCTCTCACTGTTGTGGCCTCTCCCATTACGGAGCACAGGCTCCGGACACGAGGACTCAGCGGCCATGGCTCACGGGCCCAGCCGCTCTGTGGCATGTGGGATCTTCCCGGACCGGGGCACGAACCCATGTCCCCTGCATCAGCAGGCGGGCTCTCAACCACTGCACCACCAGGGAAGCCCGGGATCTAATTTTTCAATATAAATAACCTATTGTCCAGAAGAGCCCATCCTATTCCTACTGATTTTAATAGTATAGTTTCTATGAGGTTTATTACCATTACCAAGTGTGTATGCTTTTTTGTTTCTATTGTATTCTTCCTTGATACTCATCTTCCCTTTTGTCTCTCCATTTTTTTCCATTTGCTAGAGTGTATTTTAGTCTGACACTTAAACATCTGAGTGTCTAATCAACTCTCCTGAGTGGGATCTGCCATTTCTTACACTCCTTAGTTTTCCTCTTTCTTGATTCCCTCCCTATTGCTAGATGCTCAAGCTCAAATAATCATCCAAGAAATGATAATAGGAAATTCTTCTATGCCTGAAAGTCTTTTTATTCGACTTTTCATATTTGAAAACTGCGTTTGTGGTCCAGTGGTTGGGAATTCTCACTTCCAATGCTGGGAGCCTGGGTTGAGTCCCCAGTCGGGGAACTAATATCCTATAAGCTATGTGGCACAGACAAAAAGAAAAAAAGAAAAGATCGAAAACTGCATTTGTTAGATATCTGATTTCAAAATCATCTTCTCACAACTTTAAGATATTGCTCCATTTCTTTCAGTGTTGCTGATCAGATGATTGATCTGTGACTTGTTTCTTCCTTCTGGAAGCCTGTAAGAGCTCTTTATCTGGTGGTCCAAATTTTCATAAAGTTATGTCTAATTATAGGTACTTTTTAAATCTATTGTACTTGGCATACAGGTCTCCTTAAATCTGAGGTCTTATATCCTTTTTGTCTGTGGCATTCTACCTTCTGTTATTTCTATGATTATTTTTTTCATTTCTATGTCTTTATTTTTTCTCATTCTGAGACTTAGTTGAATGTTAACCCTTTAGAATCAGTCCTCTATAACTCTTAACTTACTATATCCTTCCTTGTGCTTGTAATTCTACTTTTTAAAGATTTTTCTCAACTTTACTTTCTAAGCTCTGCTTTATCACTTACCACTCCTTCTACTTTCATTCTTTCCAAAGTTATTAAACTCCCTTTTCTACAGATAGATGGCCCTTCATTTTTTTTCCTTATTGTATGCTTTTCCCTTTAAAAAAGTATTTCATTACTAGTATATTAATGAGATCTCAAGAGAGAGGAAATGGAAATATGTGTTCAACGTTTAATCTCACAGCAGAAACACATCTTAAGAGCTTTTGACTGCCTTTACTGTTCTTTTTAAAGCATAGAATATGCAATTTATGTTTTTATTTCCTCTTTGGAGAATGATTTTTAGTCTCTAGATAGTATTATTTATACTCTTTATCTTTAGTCAGTAGTTTCTAGTTTTATTGCCCTGTGATTAGTGGCTGCCCTATAGATTTCTTTTTCTATTTTTTTTTTTACATCTTTATTGGAGTATAATTGCTTTACAATGGTGTGTTAGTTTCTGCTTTATAACAAAGTGAATCAGTTATACATATACATATGTTCCCATATCTCTCCCCTCTTGCATCTCCCTCCCTCCCACCCTCCCTATCCCACCCCTCCAGGCGGTCACAAAGAACCAAGCTGATCTCCCTGTGCTATGCGGCTGCTTCCCACTAGCTATCTACCTTACGTTTGGTAGTGTATATATGTCCTTGCCACTCTCTCGCTTTGTCACAGATTACCCTTCCCCCTCCCCATATCCTCAAGTCCATTCTCTAGTAGGTCTGTGTCTTTATTCCAGTCTTACCCCTAGGTTCTTCATGACATTTTTTTTTCTTAAATTCCATATATATGTGTTAGCATACGGTATTTGTCTTTCTCTTTCTGACTTCACTCTGTATGACAGACTCTAGGTCTATCCACCTCATTACAAGTAGCTCAATTTCTTTCTTTTTATGGCTGAGTAATATTCCATTGTATATATGTGCCACATCTTCTTTATCCATTCATCCGATGATGGACACTTAGGTTGTTTCCATCTCCGGGCTATTGTAAATAGAGCTGCAAAGAACATTTTGGTACATGACTCTTTTTGAATTATGGTTTTCTCAGGGTATATGCCCAGTAGTGGGATTGCTGGGTCATATGGTAGTTCTATTTGTAGTTTTTTAAGGAACCTCCATACTGTTCTCCACAGTGGCTGTATCAATTTACATTCCCACCAACAGTGCAAGAGGGTTCCCTATTTTTGGAGTTCAGTGAAGTTTTCTATGTAGTACAGAATATAATCAGTTTTGATAAACATTACATGGATGTTTGAAGAAAATGTGTTTCTATTATATACAAAGTTATGTGCATCCATTCTGTTGGTTAATCCTTTAATTTACTTCTAAATGCTTGATTTGTAAATGACTGTTAGAGAAGCTGTTATCCCAAAACAATTATTTCCATCTTTTCATGTTTTCCTTGAATTTCAAATAGCTTTCTTTTGTTTCCTTTTTAAGTGCTATGTTATTTGTAGTATAAAACTTCATAAAATATATATATATATCCTTATTGTAGATCTACACTTCTGATCAGTTTTTTTAAATTCACTTTGTCAGTAAATGTGCATTTGCTTTGATTTCCCCAAATGTGCTGTTAACGTTGCCACTCTTCCTTTTTTTATTTGTATTTGCTTGATATATCTTTATCTTTTCCATTAATTTTAACCTTTGCTTAGAAATTTTTAACATGTGAATCTTACAGCATATAATTTCTTATATAGCATAGAATTGCTTTCTTATAGCATAGAAAGGAGCATAGAAATCAATTTTGTTGTTTAGACTAGCCTAAGAGTCTTATTTTTCTAGACAAAGAACTGAATGATCTCACTGTTACTATGAGAAGAAATATGTTTGTTTCCATGTTCTCTATTTTTTACACTTATTTTTAGAAAACATTTCTCTTTTTTCTTTTGTTATATCTCTCACTGTGCCCTGGGAAGTGACAGTGCTTGAATTCGCCTGTGTCCCTTACGAATATAAGCAGTTCACTGTCATCACATATACTTATCAGTGTTGGACTGTTTTTTTCTTCCACTTTTATTTAGATATAATTGACATACAACCCTGAATAAGTTTAAGCTGTATAGCATAATGGTTTGACTTACCTACATCATGAAATGATTATCACACTAAGTTAAGTGAACATCTATCATCTCATATAGATACAAAATTAAAGAAATAGAAGAAAAAAATATTTTTCTTTGTGATGAGAACTCTTAGGATTTACTCTCTTAACAACTTTCATATATAACATATAGCAGTGTTAATTATATGTTTATCATGCTGTACATTACAGCCCTGGTACTTAACAGGGAGGTTGTACCTTTTGACTGCCTTCATCCAATTCACCCTACCCCTACCCCCGCCTCTAGTAAACACAAATCTGATTTCTTTTTCTATGAGTTTTTTTTTTATTTGATTTTTGAAGTGTCATTGACCTACAACACTGTTAGTTCCAGTTATGCAACATAGTGATTTGATACTCCTATACATTACAAAATGATCACAATAAGTGTAAGTTACCATACGTCACCATACAAAGATATTTCATAGTTGTTGATTACATTTCCCACACTGTACACTTCATGACTGATTTATTTTGCAACTGGACGTTTGCTTAATCTCCCTCACCTATTTCTTCTGCACCACCCCCACCTCCCCTCTGGCAACCACCTGATTGTTCTCTGTATCTATAACTGTTTCTTTTTTGTTATGTTTGCTCATTTGTTTTTCAGATTTCACATATAAGTGTGCCCATCCATGTGGTTGCAAATGGCAAGATTTCATTCCTTTTATGGCTAAATAGTAGTCTATTATATATTCTTTATCCGTTCATCTGTCAGTGGACACTTAGGTTGTTCCCATATCTTGGCTTTTGTAAATAATGCTGCAGTGAACATTGGGATGCATGTACTTTTTGGATTAGTGTTTTTGTTTTCTTTGCATATATAACCAAAAGTGGAATTGCTGGATCAATATGGTAGTTCCATTTTTAGTTTTTTTTGAGGAACCTCCATACTATTTTTCATAGTGGCTGCACCAATTTACATTCCCACCAACAGAACATGAGAGTTCCCTTTTCTCCACATTCTTGACAATTCTTATTTGCTGTCTTTTTGAAAATAGCCATTCTAACAGGTGTGAGATGATGTCTCATTGTGCTTTTGATTTTCATTTCCCTAATGATTAGTGATGGTGAGCATCTTTTCCTGTGCCTGTTGGCCATCTGTGTGTCTTCTTTGGAAAGATGTCTATTCAGGTCCTCTGCCCATTTTATAATTGGGTGGTTTGTTTTTCTGATGTTGACTGGTATGAGTTTTTTGTATATTTTGGATATTAACTCTTCATCAGATATATTGTTTGCAAATATATTCTTCTGTTTACTAAGTGGCCTTTTCATTTTGTAGATAGTTTCCTTCACTGTGCAAAAACTTTTTAGTTTGATGTATTCCTGCTTGTTTATTTTTGCTTTTATTTCCCTTGCCTGAGAAGACATATCCAAAAAAATACTACTAAGACTGATGTCAAAGAGCTTACTGCCTATAATTTTTTGGAGAGGCTGTCTTTTCCCTAATGTATATTCTTGCTCCCTCTGGCATAGATTCATTGACCATAAGTGTGTGGGTTTATTTCTGGGCTCTCTATTCTGTTCCATTTATCTCTGTGTCGGGTTTTGTGACAGTACCATACTGTTTTGATGTCTGTAGCTTTGTAGTGTAGTTGAAATCAGGGAGCATGATACATCCAGCTTTGTTCTTCTTTCTCAAGATTCTTTTGGCTATTCGGGGTCTTTTGTGTTTTCATACAAAGTTTAAAATTATTTCTTCTGTGAAAAATGCCATTGGTATTTTTAAAGAAATTGCATTGAATCTGTAGATTGCCTTGGGTAGTTATGGACACTTTAACAATATTAATTCTTCCAATCTATGAACACAGTATATCTTCCCATCTGTTTTTGTCATCTTCAATTTCTTTCATCAGTGTCTTACAGTTTTCCAAGTACAGGTCTTTTACCTCTTTAGTCAGATTTATTCCTAGGTATTTTATTCTTTTTGATGCAATTGTAAATGGAATTTTTCCCTTAATTTCTCTTTCCAGTAGTTCATTGTTAGTGTATAGAAATGCAACAGGTTTCTGCATATTAATTTTGTATTCTGCAACTTTACCAAATCCATTGATTAGCTCTAGTAGATTTTTGGTAATATCTTTAGGATTTTCTATGTATAGTATCATGTCATCTGCAAACAGTGACAGTTTTACTTCTTCCTTTCCATTTTGGATTATTTCTATTTCTTATCTGATTGCTGTGACTAGGACTTCCAATACTATTGGGATGTTGAATAACGTGTCTAGGGTGAGTATCCTTGTCTTGTTCCTGCTCTTGTAGGAAATACTTTCAGCTTTTGACCATTGAGTATGGAGTTAGCTGTGGGCTGTCATATATGACCTTTACTATGCTGAGGTTGATTTCCCTCAACACCCACTTAGTTGAGAGTTTTTATCATAAATGGATATTGAACTTTGTCAGAAGTTTTTTCTACATCTATTGAGATGATCATATGATTTTTATTCTTCAGCTTGTTATTGTGGTGTATCACATTGATTGACTTGGGGATATTGAACCATCCTTGCATTCCTAGGATAAATTCCACTTGATCATGGTATATTACCCTTTTAATGTATTATTGAATTTGGTTTGCTGATATTTTGTTGAGGATTTTTGCATCTCTTTTTGGATTGTTTTTTTTTAGTTTGCTCTTTTCTTTTTCTCTTCCTATATTTTGCTATATCTGCTGAGTTTTTCTTGATCTTTCTTTATTCTAGTTCCCACTTGGAAGTTTTACATTATATTTTTACTCTACTAGTGCTTTATTCTTCTTTCAAGGTCATGAATAAAATTATGTAATAGTTCCCCTCATGTACAATGAGAGATTTAACATTTTACTTCCTCCCATTCTTACCCTTGCCACAAACACACACACAAGTGCATGTGCGCATGCACGCATACCACTTTTTTGTCATGATAATCTTGACTTTTAGCTTTAGATCAACGTTATCTTTTTTACATTACTTAAATTTTGTTAAATGATTATTTTAACATGTTCTTTGGCTTAGACCCATGTTAACTTGGGCATATAATCCAAAGCTTTAATAGTTTTTTGGTGATACTTCTTCATTATTAAGTATTTTGCATTTCTTAAATTCATTTGTTTTTTGTTTTTGTTTTTTTGTTTGTTTGGTTTTTTTTGCGATACGCGGGCCTCTCACTGTTGTGGCCTCTCCTGCTGTGGAGCACAGGCTCCAGACGCGCAGGCTCAGCGGCCATGGCCCACGGGCCCAGCTGCTCCATGGCGTGTGGGATCCTCCTGGACCAGGGTACGAGCCCATGTCCCCTGCGTCGGCAGGCAGACTCTCAACCACTGCACCACCAGGGAAGCCCCAAATTCATTTGTTTTTATGATGGATGGTAAGTTTCTGAGTCCTTGCATGACTGTGAAATACTTTTGTGTCTTTGAAAGTGAACAATAGAGCTAGGCTAGTTTTAGATTCTTGGGCAGAAATCTTTTACTTTTAAAAATTAATTGATTATGGTCCACTGCCTTCTATTACATATGGTATGAGAGAAGTCTAGTGTCAATCTGATGTATTTCATTTTAGATGACATGTTTTTTCTGCTTGAAACCCATATAGGGTTTTGTCTTTCCTTTATTATTTAAATTCTTTAGATTTAAATGTATCACCAGGGTTTTTTATGAGTAAGACTTCTTTGTGTAAGTTTGAGTAAGCCCTTTTATTGTGAAAATTCATATTTCCTTTATCTCAGGAAAATTTCCAGTATTATTTATTTGATTGCTCCCCTCCCATCTACTATCTTTTCTCCCACTCAAATTCTTACTATATTGGACCTCCTGGATTTGTCCTCTGTATGCGGGTTCTCCAGAGAACCAATGGGATATATGTATGTGTATGCATACCATATGTATGAATGTATACATATTTGTATATATAAAGAGATTATTTTATGTATATAAAGAGATTTATTTTAAGGAATTGGTTTGTGCAGTTGTGGCAGCTGGCAGGCAAGTCTGAGACTGTAGGCAGATTTCAGTCTGAAAATTCCAGCAGGAGGTTGATGTTGCAGTCTTGCATCCCAAGGCAGTCTGTAGACAGAATTCATTTCTACTTGGAGGACCTCAGTCTTTCCTCTAAATGCCTTCAAGTGATTCGATGAGACCCACCCACATTACCAGTTAACTGCTTTACTCAACATCTATTGATTTTTTTCATTAATTAGTTAATTAATTTGGCTATGTCGGGTCTTAGTTGTGGCACATGGGATCCTTCATTGTGGCACACGGGCTTCTCTTTAGTTGTGGCGCATGGGGTCCAGAGTGTGCAGGCTCAGTAGTTGCAGCACAGGGGCTCTCTAGTTGTGGCATGCAGGCTCTAGAGTGCGTGAGCCCTGTAGTTGTGATGCATGGGTTAGTTGCCCCATGGCATGTGGGATCTTAGTTCCCCCACCAGAGACCGAACGCACGTCCCCAGCATTAGAAGGCGGATTCTTAACCACTGGACCACCAAGGAAGTCCAGCATCTATTGATCTTACATGTTGATTACATCCAAAAATTACCTTCACAGGAATATCTAGACTGGTGTTTGATCAGACCACTGTGCACTAGAGTGCAACCAAGTTGACATAAAATTAACCATCATATCCTCGGAATCACTTTCTCTTTGCTTTTTATTTCTTTTGCCTTTTAGTTTGAATTCTAGGAGAATAGTCTTCTAAAACAGTCTTCTAAATTCACCTGTTTGCTGCTTGCAGCATTTATTGCTTTTTATAAATTTGGTGTTCATGTTTTTATTTAAAAGCAATATTTACTGATTTCATATTTTTCATAGTTATAAACTTTCTATTTTAATTTGAAATATTTTTTGGATAGTTATATATTTTTTTAAACAAATTTAAAATTTTTTTTTTAATTTTTAAAAACTTGTTATTTTTTAACTATTGAGTATTTTTTAAATTTTTATTTTGAAAAATCTCAAAGCTACAGAAAATTTGGAAGAATAGTTTAATTAATATCATTATACTCTTCACCTAGATCATTGTTTTTCACATTTGCCATATTTGGTTTATGTCTTGTCATATCCATGAATCACTTATCATTATTTGGCTAAACCATTTGAGATTAAATTACAGACCTTGACTTCTGTCTAAATAGTTACTTCAGTAATATCTCCTGAAGTAGGGACATTCTTTTACATGACTTAAAATAGTTATTGAAATCAGAAAATTTAAATTTAACATTGATGCAGTACTGTTATCTAAATATACAGTCTATATTCAAATTTTGCCAGTTATTTCAATACTGTCCTATTATAGTAATTTTTTTCTCCAGTCCAGTTTCCAGTCGAGAATTATGCATTGACTTTAGTTACCGTCTAGGAGATTTTTTTTGAAATGATATGCTCTTTCTTGACATAAATCTGTTTTATAGGGAAATATTTAGTGTGCCTCTTCAGAACAAACACCTTCTTTTCATATATATGATGTTTTTTTGTTTGTTTTCTTATCATAAAGAGCAGTTGTATATGTATTCAGTTTCAGGAGTTCAGAATTTGATAAAGCTTATATTAGTCCTTTCAAAAACTTCAAACCCAGGGAAGAGGAAAGGGAAAGTTTGTCTTTTTCTAGTTTTAATATACTCAGTTGATTTACTCTTGACTCTATAACTTCAGAAAACAATTGTGTCTTCCTTTCTTCAATATCATTCTTCAGGAACAATTTTCAGTTGTTATTCACAGTATTTAGAGGGCATTTTGTTAAGCCCATCTGAGAATACAAAGTAAGTGTAAAGTCTGGTTGAATGGGCAATAATCATGTAGAGAAGGCAATTAGAGAGCAGCTATGAGAAATGGGAAGAACTTATGGAAAGTTCAGAGCCTTGGGACTGAAAAGATGCATAAGATTTGCGTAATAGGGAAAAGATTCCTAGTGAGACCTCAGGAGGAATATAGATCGTTAAAGTTTGATTTTAGTATGCCACTATGAAGCATTTTGTAAAACCTACCCCTTTACTTGAATTCTATCAGATTAAAAAAACAGGCAAACAGGCATAAATTGTTCAATTCCTCCACACTAGCAAATATGTCCTAAAGTTTTTAATATTTTGTTATTTTTCATACCTTATCTGTGATAGTGTCCCCTTCTCATTCATAATGTCTTTTGTTTGCTCTGTTCATCAGTCTGGCTAGAGATTGGTTTACATTGTTATCTTTATCATTTCCCTCCTTCTTCTTTCCTTTTATTTTAAGGCCGTGCCATGCGGCATGCAGAACCTTAGTTCCCTGACCATGGATCAAACCCGTGCCCCCTACATTGGAAGCGCAGAGTCTTAACCACTGGACCTCCACGGAAGTCCCCTTATTACTTATATTTACTCTTTTTTTCATACTTCTTTGATTGAAACATTTTATTGATTTTTAAGCTTTTTCTAATTTAATAAATGCATCTGAAGTGATACCTTTATTACTGTTTTAATTAATTAAGCAGGGTTTCAAAATCAGGTTAATTAGGGTATAAGTTGTACAAAGTAAAATTACCTTTTTACTGTACAGTTCTGAGCTTTGGTAAATGTACATATTCATTTACCCACCACCATAGTGAGGTTATAGAACCTCCATCACCCACAAGAATTTCTTTGTGCCCTTTTGTAGTCTGTGCCTCTCCTCAACTCCAGTCCTTGGAAACCAATGGTTTGTTTTATGTCCCTATAGTTGTGTCTCTTCCAGATTGTCATATAAATATAATCATACCATGTGTAGCCTTTTTTTTTTTTTTATCTTCACTGAAAAATTGTTTATTAAGGTGTTAATGTTTTATATAATTGGTTCAATATTTATATAATTTAAAATTCTGAGTTGCCCTTGAATAATCCACATATCTACAATACTCACATGTATATAAACTACATATTTCCTGATATTTAACATAGACTTCTCTAACTTCCATTTATCAGACAAATACAACATTAATCTTTCAAAGCTACACCTTCAGGAGTTCACAAATTCCTATTTCTTTGAGTTTTTTTTATTATACTTGAACATTCTTAAAAGAGGAAGCTGAAAGCCCCAAACCAAAAGCCTTAATCTGCCTTTCACAATATATATGTGTATCAAATCATCATGATGTACACTTTAAATATCTTACAACTTTGTGAATGACACCTCAATAAAGCTGGAAAAAAAAAATGAAATCACACACAAAAAAGCCTTAATCTGAACCAATGTTGAGAAATGGAGCAACGAATAGGATCTTTTATTCATCACACAGAAAAAATACAGAATATATCTAGTAATTTAGTATTGCCTAAAGAGAATATACTTTGTATTTAGAGAAATAAAAGATTAGTTGTCAGGAGTTGCTTTTGGAGAATGATCAATAAGTGTCTTATCAATGGTCAGATACTGATATCAGGGACCATCGCCTCTTGCACGCATTAGACTTCGTACTTCCAGCTCCTTTAACCGTAATTCAGCTTTTTCAGCTTCAACTTGAAGGACAGCCATTGTTCTTTCATAATTCTTTTCAGGACTATCAAAGAAAGTTCGGGCAATCCATCTTGATATAGGATGCTTGAAATATTCCCAGTGCTCTGGGGTATAGCCTTCTGGAATTTCTGCTAACTCAGCTTCACCAATGAATACATTCACCAGAGTTATGCCAATTGCTACTGGAATCCCAGTCAACAAAATGTAGAATTTCATTAATTTCAAAAAACGTCTGTCATAGAATCCAGAAGGCTTGATGATAAACAGTCTTTTCCCATGGTCTCCACTGTGTCGCACAGGAGCGACAGTCTTCGGAAAGTCACGGGTGAGGAAGCCCCCGAATACAAGTCTAGTGTCAAGGCGGCGGCCAGAAAGAGCGGCCACTGCAGAGACCGAAGCCCGCTGTAATAAACTCATGGCCGCCATGGCTACCATGTGTAGCCTTTTGATTTTTGTCTTCTTTCACTTAATGTAATACACTTGAAATTTATCTGTGTTTTTACATGGCTCAGTAGTTCATTATGATCAGACTACTGGCCTGTATTATTCTGAATCTTTTATACTTATTGAGGCTTATTTTGAAGTTTCTTATGTCCTCATTTTTCATCAATGGTCTCATATATACTGGAAAGGAATTCTCTATTTTTTGGTGCTATGTTCTATATACAGCTGCTAGAAAAACTTATTAATTCTGTTGTTCAAATCTTCTACATTCTTACCTCTTAGCCAAAAGAAGTACTAGTACTGCCTGGAATATCTTTTCCATTTTTCTTTGTTTTTATACCACTGAATCATTTGGTTCTAGGTGTGTCTTATCTGAGCATCATAAAGCTGGATTCATTTCCCTAATTCCATTCTCATATTTTTTAAGAAGTTAGTTTAACACATTTGTATTTATTGTAGACATAGGCACATTTGATTCGTTTTTACCATTTTATTTTGGTTTTGTTTAATTTTT
The DNA here is from genome assembly GCF_011762595.2 of Tursiops truncatus. Classification (NCBI taxonomy): domain Eukaryota; kingdom Metazoa; phylum Chordata; class Mammalia; order Artiodactyla; family Delphinidae; genus Tursiops; species Tursiops truncatus. The sequence goes on along the minus strand of NC_047040.1, from coordinate 81,593,831 downwards.
CTTTCCTTTTTTCCTCCTTTCATGCTATCTGTTGAACTTATATTCTTTTCTGCTTTTTTATTTCTCCTCTGCTGGTTTGGAAACTGTAACTTTATATTCTGATCATTTTAATCATTACCCATAAATTTTAATATACATAAGTACTATCGTATTTTCTCATAAATTTTAAAATCATTTATCCTATCCTCTACCTAAGCAATCTTTGCAGGTTTATCTCCCACCTTTCTTAATAATTTTTTCCAGAATTGTAATAACATCTTTGAGTTTTGTTGGTTTTATTTTTAAAAAGATTAATTTGATTTCTGTGCTCAGAGTTACATCTTATGTCCCATGCTTTCCCTCAATGTTCAGTTTTTTCCTTGCTTTAAGAAGTAGCTATTTCAACAAACATGTCTAGCAGGTAAACTAGATCTTATAGGCCTAAAAATACCTTTATTTTGGCCTTACTACTTAATGGTACATAGTTTTAAATGTTTAGGTTGCAGTTGTTTTTCCCTCAGTACTTTGAAGATATTCCTCTATATCTTCTAGCATCTTTGGATACAATAAGAAGTCTGCTATTTAATTATTATTTCTTTACAGCGAATCTTTTTTTCTCTCTAACAGTATTAAGATTTTCTTATCCACCTTGATTCTTACATTTGCTCTATGTGGGGGTTGAGGTGTGGATTTATTTTCATGTATCTTTCTGTAGATTTAATGGTGATGATGCTTTCAATCTTAGATATCACATTGATCTTTAGTACCAGAAATATCTCAGGCACATGTCTAAACATTGCTTATCTGCCGTGCCTTTTATATTCTATTTCTGAAATATCTGTTTTGATAGATGTTAGAGCCTGTTTCCTCCATGACTGTTAGTAGCTGTTTCACAATTTTCACCTCTCTGTATCTCACTCTTTGTGAATTCCTTAATCCTGTTTTCTAGTTTACTGTCTTTTCTACTATATCCAGTCTAGAATTTCTACTGTATGCTACGATTTTCTTTTTCAACTAACATATTTTCATCTCCAAGAATTTTTGTTGTATTTTTACATATACATCTACTCTTATCTTTTCTTTTGACTTTGTTTTGTATTTTCTTTTTATTTTTATAGGTGTGGTTTATTCAGTATTTCTTTGTGAATTTTAAACTCTTATTTTTAAGATGTTTTCTGATTCCTCCAAGTATGTATTTGTTCTTGCATACTTTTTTCTTTTTTTAACTTTACATACTCTTTTTAAATTTTTATTTTGTAGTGGACCATAGTTGATTTACAATGTTGTGTTAGTTTCAGGTGTACAGCAAAGTGATTCAGTTATACATATACATGTATTATTCTTTTTCAAATTCTTTTCCCATTTAGGTTATTCCAGAATATTAAATAGAGTTCCCTGTGCTATACAGTAGGTCCTTGTTGGTTATCTATTTTACATATAGTAGTGTGTATATGTCAATCCCAAACTCCCAATTTATCCCTCCCCACCCCACCTTTCCCCTTTTGTAACCATAAGTTTGTCTTCGAAGTCTCTGAGTCTGTTTCTGTTTTCTAAATAAGTTCATTTGTATCATTTTTTTAGACTCCACATATAAACGATATCATATGATATTTGTCTTTCTCTGTCTGACTTACTTCACTTAGTATGATAATCTCCAGGTCCATCCATATTGCTGCAAATGGCATTATTTCATTCTTTTTAATGGGTGAGTAATATTCCATTGTGTATATGTAACATCTTCTTTATCCATTCATCTGTCAATGGACATTTTGGTTGCTTCTGTGACTGGGCTGTTGTAAACAGCTCTGCAGTGAATGCTGAGGTGCATGTGTTTTGTCCAGATATATGCCCAGGAGTGGGATTGCTGGATCATATGGTAGCTCTATTTTGTTATTTAAGGAATCTCCATACTGTTCTCCATAGTGGCTGTACCAATTTACATTCCCACCAACAGTGTAGGACGGTTCCCTTTTCTACACACCCTCTCCAGCATTTATTGTTTGTAGACTTTTTGATGAGGGCCATTCTGACTGGTGTGAGGTGATATCTCATTGTAGTTTTGATTTGCATTTCTCTAATAATTAGCAGTGTTGAGCATCTTTTCATGTGCCTGTCAGCCATCTGTGTGTCTTCTTTGGAGAAATATCTACGGAGCTGGAGGAATTGGGCTCCCTGACTTAAGACTGTACTACAAAACTACAGTAATCAAAACAGTGTGATACTGGCACAAAAACAGAAATATAGAACAATGGAACAGAATAGAAAGCCCAGAAATAAACCCACACACCTGTGGTCAATTAATGTATGACAAAGGAAGCAAGACATACAATGGAGAAAAGGCGGTCTCTTGAGTAAGTGGTGCTGGGAAAACTGGACAGCTACATGTAAAAGAATGAAATTAGGTAGTCCAGTGGTAAGGAATCTGCCTTCCAAGGCAGGGGACACGGGTTCAATCCCTGGTTGGGGAACTAAGATCCCACATGCTGCAGGGTAACTAAGCCCACGCACCACAACCATTGAGCTCGCGCACCTCAACAAGAGAGCCCGCATGCTGCAAACTATAGAACCCACACACTCTAGAGCCTGCACGCCACAACTACAGAGCCCACACACCCTGGAGCCCTGCACGCCACAACTCGAGAGAGAAAACACACACACCACAACTTGAGAGAAGCCCAAGCACTACACCTAGAGAGAAACCCAAGCAGACCACACGCCGTAATGAAAAGATCTCACATGCCTCAGCAAAGATCCTGTGTGCTACAACTAAGACCCAGTGTAGCCAAAATAAAAATTAAATTAAAAAAATAAGGAAAATAAAGGAATAAAATAAATAAATTTTTTAAAAAGAGAATGAAATTAGAACACGCCCTAACACCATACACAAAAATAAACTCAAAATGGGTTAAAGACCTAAATGTAAGGCCAGACACTATAAAACTCTTAGAGGAAAACATAGGCAGAACACTCTTTGACATAAATCACAGCAAGATCTTTTTTGATCCACCTTCTAGAGTAATGAAAATAAAAACAAAAATAAACAAATGGGACCTAATTAAACTCAAAAGCTTTTGCACAGCAAAGGAAACCATAAACAAAGCAAAAAGACAATCCACAGAATGGGAGAAAATATTTGCAAACGATGCGACCGACAAGGGATTAATCTCCAAACTTTACAAACAGCTCATGCAGCTCAATATGAAAAAAACAAGCAACCCAATCAAAAAATGGGCAGAAGACCTAAATAGACATTTCTCCAAAGAAGACATACATACTCTCCTAATTGTTGCGGTTGTTGACTTTTTTTCTTGGCTTTAATTTGCCTCATGTACTTCGGAAATTATTTTGCAGGTTCATATTGAAGGGAAACTTTTTTCTCTATCTCTGTCTTTTTCTGCTTTATCACTGAGTCAGTATGTAACTTGGCCTGTGTTTTAGGAGGTAGACTTAGTGTCCTCTGGACTCCTGCGTTTTTATAACCTTTAGTTCTAAGAACTTTTTTCAGCCTCTTTTCATAGTTTGGGAAGTCATTCCTCAGTATAGGTATCATGCACTGAGACTGACTCAAGTCTTTTACCGGGTAGTTATTTTTATCCCCACCCCCATGCAGTATCCAACCCCTGGTGCCTCTGACTGCTACCAAACCTGGAACCAAACAAGTCTATGCTGTCATCCTTGCTTACTACTTTGTGTTCTGTTACATGTCAATTTTTACTTTTATACAATTGTATTTTTTACTGTTTTCTCTTATCTGTTATTACTAAGTATCTGAAACAGAGAAGTCTCTAAAATGTGTACTCCCACTGCCATCTTGACCAGAAGAAGTCCTATCAATATAGCTTTTATGTAAGAATTTGGAAGTTAGGATATGAATCTTTGTCAAACCCTTCATCTTTGATATATATATAAGATTCATTCTGCCACCTTATTTAATGCCATAGATTTGGTGCACCAGAACAAGAAAATGAACACCAATTCATATTCTATGGGCATAATTTCTAGACTCAAAGTGAATAGGTTCAAATCATGGCAATTGGTATTCACTCCCTGTGTGACTCAACCTTTCGAAGACATTTGTTTCTGCATCTGTATTTATGAGTTTGTATCTACCTCATAGACATGTAAAGGATTAAATATGGTAATATATAAAACATTAGTATAATATATGACTTGTAGTAAGCCCTCAATGAATGTTAGCTATTATTTTTACAGTGAAGTTCATGATATGCACATTAAATTGTATAAATTCACCTAGAGCCATTCTCTTTTGTGAACTATATGTAAATAACACATGTATAAAATTATATTTAGGTATATACCCTAGTAAATGTGATATATTGATTTGTACTTTGAAATTAAGTATTACCAAGATTGTTAACCCCCTATATTATGTTTATACCTTATGGGTGATTTAAATTATCTTCAAAGGCAATTTTGACTACTGGATAGTTTTTCCTTACAGACCAACTTTAAGACTTAATCGTCTCATCAGGTATAACTATCACTAGTTATATCTAAACTAATCAGGTGTGTATTTATGACAGGCATTGATAGTCATATGTAACTGTGCGATAATAGAAAATCATTTGAGCTCAGAATCAGAAGATCTGGGTACACATCTGGACTCTGCCAGTCCCTGGAGGTGGGATTTTATCCAACAACATCACCTCTCTGAACCTCAGTTTCTTAATTTCTTAAACAGAGATAATAATACCCACATACCAGTGTGTTTGTAAAGGTTAAATAAATTATGAGAATGCAATCTGTAAACTGTAAATCACTGTAGAAATATAAGCTGTGATTGCTTGCCTTCATTACAGTGGCTTTATGGAGCTCATATGGAAAGCAGGTTACCCTGAGCCTGTAAAGTTTGTTTCATTTGCAGTCCATCCTGTACTTTTGTAATAAGGATAAACTCTCAGAGAGTAGTCTATGAAGAATGATTGTTAGGGAATGGCAGTGATATACATTATCTAGTGTTTATATTTGACAGTTTAACTGCTGAGACCAAAGTTTTAGAATCCTTTGCTCTTTCAAACACAGCATACAATATTTAGTTCTTAGCAATTTGGAAAAGCAATAAAGGAATCCTAATTTTAGTTCTGGAGTCAGCTGAGCAGGCATTTCCTTCCCTATTCAAATAAAATTACTGCATACCTTTAGTGGACTATGCCGAACTCTAAGATGTTTATCCGTAGTTGATGTCTCTCTTTTTTTTTTTTTTTGGCTGCATTGGGTCTTCGTTGTTGTGTGTGGGCTTCCTCTAGTTGAGGTGAGCAGGGGCTACTCTTCGTTGCAGTGTGTGGGCTTCTCATTGCGGTGGCTTCTCTTGTTGCAGAACACGGGCTCTAGGCGCGCGGGCTTCAGTAGTTGTGGCACACGGGCTCAGTAGTTGTGACTCATGGGCTCTAGAGTACAGGCTCAGTAGCTGTGGTGCACGGGCTTAGTTGCTCTGCAGCACACGGGGTCTTCCCGGACCAGGGCTCGAACCCATGTCCCCTGCATTGGCAGGCAGATTCTTAACCACTGCACCACCAGGGATGTCCCAGTGGCTCTATTTTAAGTCACAAGAAATGTGTTCCCCACCTAAGTCTCCAGTACAGTTTTTCCCTTCTTTCTCCAGACTCAAATGTAGCAGAAACTACTCTAAGTGGAATGCTTTGTCGTTACCAGAGCAGGATAAGCATTAAACTAAAATTTTAGTTCCTGGAAGCCCAGTAAAAGGTTAGCACGTAAACTTGTAGTTCCACTCAGCTCCTTTTAACCCCTTCCTTAACTGTCTTCTTAACTTTCCACGTATGGTTCAAAAAACAAAGCAGTATGAAAAAGTATTCACTGAGAATCTTACTTTCAATCCTGTTCCCATCTGCTCCCACCATCACCCCCTTCTGGTCAAAGCTATTACTGGTTTCTTATGTATCCTTCTGGTATCTGTTTATACACACAAACACAAGATAGACAGAAAGATTCAATCCAAAGTAGGATTTACGGGGTGAAAGAATAAGTGCGTTCTTTTAAAAATAAGTTTATTGTTTCAACCACCACAAAACAACAGAGAGTAGAGGCATCGGGGATGGAGCCTGTTGGAGTTGTGCAGACAGCCTGGATTTGGTCCAGGCTTCTTTATTCCCTGGCCACGTGGGTTTGGGCAAGTCATTTCCCCTCTCACGGAGCCTTGGTGTACTCCTCTGCAAAAATTGGAGACCAGGCTCTGTCTTAATTGGTTGATTATGAAATTAGATGAGATAATGGATGAGAATTGTCAGCATTGCCCACCTTTAAGGTACTATGATCATCAACCTGAAAATGTCTACAACCCTGTGCCCACGTGCTACGCTCACTTGCTTTGTTTTCTTATTATCATACAGTAAAACTGACTTTTTTCTTTTTGATGTTCCGTACTATAAATTTTAACACATATGTAGATTTGTGTCACAACCACCATAATCAGGATACAAAATAGTAAGTACATTTTTATTTTAATAAATAAAATAAAATGGCTAGTTGCTCTCCACGATGAAGCTTTTACACCTTCACTGGACTCGCCCCAACAATATATGAATGAGTTTTTCTTATAGCTTTGACAAAAGATAGAGTTGATTGTTTGCTGTGATTGTTTGTTGTTATAGCATTCTCCGGGCAGAGACATAAGCAGTGGACTAAGGCTGCAGCAGCTGTCTGGTCCTTCTTCTCTTGATTAAAGTTGCTTAAGCCTAAAATCTGAAGCTTAAACAGAAAAATAAATACTAGATGGAGGCCTCACATTTTAATCACATTTGAGAGTAGCTACTTTTCCCATCTGCTCTTGAAACAAATAGACAGCTCAGTTTTCACCACTCTGTCTTTCTGAATAACTAAGAGAAACCTAAAGGAAAGCAGAAAAAGTAGTCTCGATTGCAGTTGTGTATCTTTGACATGATAACGGTTCTTCACTAAATATTGCCAAGTTCAGATGCACATATATTTTCTCTTCTGCCTCTTACCCAGCATCAAAACATTTAGAAATGGATAAAACAATATTACAATTTTATATTTTCATTTGTAAATTTACTTTAAAAAAAGAATGGTATTAATAAGATTGACATGAGAAAATTGGACTAAAGTGTTTGAAACATTTTCTTTCTGCACTAAAAATGTAAATCAGCCATAGATAACCAAAATAGCATTCCTTTGTACTTGGTTTGCAAACGACTGTCCTACAGGCCAGATTCAGCGAGCAGGCTTGTATCATCTGTATCACATAATCTTTCAAAATGGGGAGATTTTGCATTGAAATCCAAATCTCTGGTTTGTCTTGAATAATCAGACTATCTGGCCACAGTTACACATATTATTGCACTGCCACTGTTGATTGGGGCATGCACTCTAATTCACTACATTTCTGTATATGACTACTTCCCTTATTTTTTTCCTACATCCTCTTCAGAATACTATATAATTTAGTTAAAGTTTTAACAAGTTTTAATATCAGCAAACACTTGTTTTTATTACCAGTATTTTTAGGTTTCCATAGAGTATTTAGCAGTAATATTTCAGAAAAAAAAATATAGTTATCATTATTAAACTATTTGTTTTTACAAACATGAAATCTGACATTTGATTTAATGGTTGGACTACTTACCATAGAAATTTCTTTCCTTCCTAATAAATGAACGTATTTTCTTAGAATCTTGGAAAACTTTCATTGATTTTTATCACTTTCCAAATGAATCTTGCCTTTTTTCCACCTGATAGATTATTCCATATCCATGTCATTTGACTTCTAAAGATACATATTGTATCTTTAAAATACTTTAGTTGCTGAGAAATGATACAGCAAAGTTATGATCAGAATTACAATCGTATTTCTTCTGCATTTTGATCCCTGAGCTGATGAGCTGACTTACTGTATAACTTCTCATTGATTTTAATCTTCCAGACTTTGCACACTTCTTTTCTATTTAGTTGAGCTTTAAGCACTTGCTCACCTAACACCCTACACTCTTATTTTATCTTTTATTTTTTTTACATCTTTATTGGAGTGTAATTGCTTTACAATAGTGTGTTAGTTTCTGCTTTATAAGAAAGTGAATCAGTTATACATATACATATATCCCCATATCACTTCCCTCTTGTGTCTCCCTCCCTCCTACCCTCCCTATCCCACCCCTCTAGGTGGTCACAAAGCACCGAGCTGATCTCCCTGTGCTATGCGGCTGCTTCCCACTAGCTATCAGTTTTACATTTGGTAGTGTATATATGTCGATGCCACTCTCTCAGTTTGTCCCAGCTTACCCTTACCCCTTCCTGTGTCCTCAAGTGCATTCGCTAGTAGGTCTGCATCTTTGTTCGCATCTCGCCCCTAGGTTCTTCATGACCATTTTTTTTTTAATTTTAGAATCCATATATATATGTTAGCGTACGGTATTTGTTTTTCTCTTTCTGACTTACTTCACTCTGTATGAGAGACTCTAGTTCCATCCACCTCACTACAAATAGTTCAATTTTGTTTCTTTCTACGGCTGGGTAATATTCCATTGTATATATGTGCCACATCTTCTTTATCCATTCATCTGTCGATGGACACTTAGGCTGCTTCCATGTCCTGGCTATTGTAAAAAGAGCTGCAGTGAACATTGTGGTACATGACTCTTTTTGAATTATGGTTTTCTCAGGGTATATGCCCAGTAGTGGGATAGCTGGGTCGTATGGCAGTTCTGTTTTTAGCTTTTTCAGGAACCTCCATACTGTTCTCCATAGTGGCTGTATCAATTTACATTCCCACCAACAGTGCAAGAGGGTTCCCTTTTCTCCACACCCTCTCCAGCATTGATTGTTTGTAGATTTTTTGATGCTGGCCATTCTGACTGGTGTGAGATGATATCTCATTGTAGTTTTGATTTGCATTTCTCTAATAATTAGTGGTGTTGAGCCTTTTCATGTGCCTCTAGGCCATCTGTATGTCTTCTTTGGAGAAATGTCTATTTAGGTCTTTTGTCCATTTTTGCATTGGGGTTGTTTGTTTTTTTGATATTGAGCTGCATGAGCTGTTTGTAAATTTTGGAGATTAATCCTTTGTCAGTTGCTTCATTTGCAAATATTTTCTCCCATTCTGAGGGTTGTCTTTTCGTCTTGTTTATGGTTTCCTTTGCTGTGCAGAAGCTTTTAAGTTCCATTAGGTCCCATTTGTTTATTTTTGTTTTTATTTCCAATTCTCTAGGAGGTGGGTCAAAAAGGATCTTGCTGGGATTTATGTCATAGAGTGTTCTGCCTATATTTTCCTAACCGTTTTATAGTGTCTGGCCTTACATTTAGGTCTTTAACCCATTTTGAGTTTGTTTTGGTGTATGGTGTTAGGGATTGTTCTAATTTCATTCTTTTACATGTAGCTGTCCAGTTTTCCCAGCACCACTTATTGAAGAGGCTGTCTTTTCTCCACTGTATATTCTTGCCTCCTTTATCAAAGATAAGGTGACCATATGTGCGTGGGTTTATCTCTGGGCTTTCTATCCTGTTCCATTGATCTATACTCCTGTTTTTGTGCCAGTACCATACTGCCTTGATTACTGTTGCTTTGTTGTATAGTCTGAAGTCCAGGAGCCTGATTCCTCCAGCTCCGTTTTTCTTTCTCAAGATTGCTTTGGGTATTTGGAGTCTTTTGTGTTTCCATACAAATTGTGAAATTTTTTGTTCTAGTTCTGTGAAAACTGCCATTGGTAATTTGAAAGGGATTGCGTTGAATCTGTAGATTGCTTTGGGTAGTATAGTCATTTTCACAGTGTTGATTCTTCCAATCCAAGAACATGGTATATCTCTCCATCTATTTGTATCATTTTTAATTTCTTTCATCAGTATCTTATAATTTACTGCCTACAGGTCTTTTGTCTCCTTAGTTAAGTTTATTCCTAGGTATTTTATTCTTTTTGTTGCAATGGTAAATGGGAGTGTTTTCTTAATTACACTTTCAGATTTTTCATCATTAGTATATAGGAATGCAAGGGATTTTTGTGCATTAATTTTGTATCCTGCTACTTTAACATATCCATTGTTTAGCTCTAGTTGTTTTCTGGTAGAATCTTTAGGATTCTCTATGTATAGTATCATGTCATCTATAAACAGTGACAGCTTTACTTCTTCTTTTCTGATTTGGATTCCTTTTATTTCTTTTTCTTCTCTGATTGCTGTGGCTAAGACTTCCAAAACTATGTTGAATAATAGTGGTGAGAGTGGGCAACCTTGTCTTTTTCCTGCTCTTACTGGAAATGGTTTCAGTTTTCCACCGTTGAGGACGATGTTGACCGTGGGTTTATCATATATGGCCTTTATTATGTTGGGGTAAGTTCCCTCTATGCCTACTTTCTGGAGGGTTTTTATCATAAATGGTGTTGAATTTTGTTGAAAGCTTTCTCTGCATCTATTGAGATGATCATATGTTTTTTCTCCTTCAATTTGTTAATATGGTGTATCACATTGACTGATTTGCTTATATTGAAGAATCCTTGCATTCCTGGGATAAATCTCACTTGATCATGGTGTATGATCCTTTTAATGTGCTGTTGGATTCTGTTTGCTACTATTTTGTTGAGGATTTTTGCATCTGTGTTCATCATTGTTATTGGCCAGTAGTTTTCTTTCTTTGTGACACCTTTGTCTGGTTTTAGTATCAGGGTGATGGTGGCCTCGTAGAATGAGTTTGGGAGTGTTCCTCCTCTGCTATATTTTGGAAGAGTTTTAGAAGGAGCGGTGTTAGCTCTTCACTAAATGTTTGATAGAATTCACCTGTGAAGCCATCTGGTCCTGGGCTTTTGTTTAGTGGAAGATTTTTAATCTCAGTTTCAATTTCAGTGCTTGTGATTGGTCTGTTCATATTTTCTGTTTCTTCCTGGTTCAGTCTCAGAATGTTATGCATTTCTAAGAATTTGTCCATTTCTTCCAGGTTTTCCATTTTATTGGCATATAGTTGCTTATATTAGTCTCTTTCGATGCTTTGTATTTCTGAGGTGTCAGTTGTAACTTCTCATTTTTCGTTTCTAATTTTATTGATTTGAGTCCTCTCCCTTTTTTGCTGATGAGTCTACCGTAAGGTTTATCAATTTTGTTTATCTTCTCAAAGAACCAGCCTTTAGTTTTATTGATCTTTGCTATTGTTTTCTTCATTTCTTTTTCATTTATTTCTGATCTGATATTTATAATTTCTTTCCTTCTGCTAATTTTGGGTTTTGTTTGTTCTTCTTTCTCTCATTGCTTTAGGTGTAAGGTTAGGTTGTTTATTTGAGATGTTTCTTGTTTCTTAAGGTAGGATTGTATTGCTATAAACTTCCCTTTTAGAACTGCTTTTGCTGCATCCCATAGGTTTGGGTCGTTGTGTTTTCATTGTCATTTATTTCTAGGTAGTTTTTGGTTTCCTCTTTGATTTCTTCAGTGATCTCTTGGTTATTAAGTAGTGTATTGTTTGTTTGTTTGTTTTTTATTTGCGGTACACAAGCCTCTCACTGTTGTGGCCTCTCCCATTGCAGAGCACAGGCTCCAGATGCGCAGGGTCAGCGGCTATGGCTCACAGGCCCAGCCGCTCCATGGCATGTGGGATCTTCCCAGACCAGGGCACGAACCCGTATCCCATGCTTCGGCAGGCAGATTCTCAACCACTGCACCACCAGGGAAACCCAGTAGTGTATTGTTTAGCCTCCATGTGTTTGTATTTTTTTCACAGATGTTTTTCCTGTAGTTGATATCTAGTCTCATAGCGTTCTGGTCAGAAAAGATACTTAATACGATTTCAATATTCTTAAATTTACCAAGGCTTGATTTGTGACCCAAGATATGATGTATCCTGGAGAATATTCCATGAGCACTTGAGAAGAAAATGTATTCTGTTGTTTTTGAATGGAATGTCCTATAAATATCAATTAAGCCCATCTTGTTTAATGTGTAATTTAAAGCTTGTGTTTCCTTATTTATTTTCATTTTCGATGATCTGTCCATTGGTGAAAGTGGGGTGGTAAAGTCCCCTACTATGATTGTGTTACTGTCGATTTCCCCTTTTATGGCTGTTAGCATTTGCCTTATGTATTGAGGTGCTCTATGTTGGGTGCATAAATATTTACAATTGTTATATCTTCTTGGATTGATTCCTTGATCATTATGTAGTGTCCTTTGTCTCTTGTAATAGTCTTTGTTTTAAAGTCTACTTTGTCTGATATGAGAATTCCTACTTCAGCTTTCTTTTGATTTCCATTTGCATGGAATATCTTTTTCCATCCCTTCACTTTCAGTCTGTATGTTTCCCTAGGTCTGAAGTGGGTCTCTTGTAGACAGCATATATATGGATCTTGTTTTTGTATCTATTCAGCCCCCCTATGTCTTTTGTTTGGAGCATTTAATCCATTTACATTTAAGGTAATTATCGGTATGTATGTTCCTATTACCATTTTCTTAATGGTTTTGGGTTTGTTATTGTAGGTCTTTTTGTTCCCTTGTGTTTCCTGCCTAGAAAAGTTCCTTTAGCATTTGTTGTAAGGCTGGTTTGGTGGTGCTGAATTCTCTTAGCTTTTACTTGTCTGAAAAGCTTTTGATTTCTCCATTCTCCACTGAATGAGACCCTTGCCGGCTAGAGTAATCTTGGTTGTGGGTTCTTCCCTTTCATCACTTTAAGTATAGTAATCTTGGTTGTAGATTCTTCCCTTTCATCACTTTAAGTATATCATGCCATTCCCTTCTGGCTTGCAGAGTTTCTGCTGAAAGATCAGCTGTTAACTTTATGAGGATTCCCTTGTATGTTATTTGTTGTTTTTCCTTTGCTGCTTTTAATATGTTTTCTTTGTACTTAATTTTTGATAGTTTGATTAATATGTGTCATGGCTTGTTTCTCCTTGGATTTATCCTGTATGGGACTCTCCGTGCTTCCTGGACTTGATTAACTATTTCCTTTCCCATATTAGGGAAGTTTTCAACTATAATCTCTTCAAATATTTTCTCAGTCCCTTTCTTTATCTCTTCTTCTGGGACCCCTATAATTCGAATGCTGGTGTGTTTAATGTTGTCCCAGAGGTCTCTGAGACTGTCCTCAATTCTTTTCATTCTTTTTTCTTTATTCTACTCTGTGGTAGTTATTTCCACTATTTTATCTCCCAGGTCACTTTTCCGTTCTGCCTCAGTTATTCTTTTATTGATCCCTTCTAGAGTATTTTTTTTCTTTTTTTTTTTCTTGCGGTACGCTCTGGACGCACAGGCTCAGCGGCCATGGCTCACGGGCCTAGCCGCTCCGCGGCATGTGGGATCTTCCTGGACCGAGACACTAACCTGTGTCCCCTGCATTGGCAGGTGGACGCTCAACCACTGCACCACCAGGGAAGCCCTAGTGTATTTTTAATTTCATTTATTGTGTTGTTCATCACTGTTTGCTTACTCTTTAGTTCTTCCAGGTCCTTGTTAAACATTTTTTGCATTTTCTCCATTCTATTTCCAAGATTTTGGATCATCTTTACTATCATTATTCTGAATTCTTTTTCAGGTAGACTGCCTATTTCCTCTTCATTTTATAGGTCTGGTGGGTTTTTACCTTGCTCCTTCATCTGCTGTGTGTTTCTCTGTCTTCTCATTTTGCTTAACTTACTGTTTTGGGGGGGTCTCCTTTTCGCAGGCTGCAGGTTTGTGGTTCCTGTTGTTTTTGGTGTCTGCCCCCTGTGGCTAAGGTTGGTTCAGTGGGTTGTGTAGGCTTCCTTATGGAGGGGACTAGTGCCTGTGTTCTGGTGGATGGGGCTGAATCTTGTCTTTCTGGTGGGCAGGTCCACGTCTGGTCATGTGTTTTGGGGTGTCTGTGACCTTATTATGATTTTAGGCAGCTCTCTGCTAATGGGTGTGTCTGTGTTCCTGTCTTTCTAGTTGTTTGGCATAGGGTGCCCAGCACTATAGCTTGCTGGTCGTTAAGTGGAGCTGGGTCTTGGCGTTGATATGGAGATCTCTGGGAGGTTTTTGCCGTTTGATATTACGTGGAGTTGGGAGGTCTCTTATGGACCAGTGTCCTGAACTTGGCTCTCTCACCTCAGAGGCACAGCCCTTACACCTGGCTGGAGCACCAAGAGCCTGTCATCCCCACAGCTCAGAATACAAGGGAGAAAAAAAGAAAGAAAGAAAGAAGATAAAAGAAAAGAAAAGAAGATAAAATAGTTATTAAAGTAAAAAATAATTGTTAAAAAACATTTTAAAGTAATAAAAAGTAAAAAGATAGAAAGAAAGAAGAGATCAACCAAACCGAACTACAAATCCACCAATGATAACAAGCGCTAAAAACTATACTAACAAAAACCAAAAAAACCAAAAACGGACAGACAGACTGTAGGACAAATGGTAAAAGCAAAGCTATACAGACAAAATCACACACAGAAGCATATGCATACACACTCACAAAAAGAGAAAAAGGTAAAAATATATGTATATCGTTGCTCCCAAAGTCCACCTCCTCAATTTGGTATGAATCATTGTCTATTCAGGTATTCCACAGATGCAGGGTACATCAAGTTGATTGTGGAGATTTAATCCACTGCTCCTGATGCTGCTGGGAGAGATTTCCCTTTCTCTTCTTTGTTCACACAGCTCCCGGGGTTCAGCTTTGGATTTGGCCCCACCTCTGCGCGTAGGTCACCTGAGGGAGTCTGTTCCCCGCTCAGACAGGACGGGGTTAAAGGAGCCGCTGATTCGGGGGCTCTGGCTCACTCAGGCCGCGGGGAGAGAGAGGGGTATGGATGTGGGGCGAGCCTGCGGCAGCAGAGGCCAGCATGACGTTTCACCAGCATGAGGCGCACCATGCGTTCTCCCAGGGAAGTTGTCCCTGGATCTCGGGACTCTGACAGTGGCGGGCTGCCCAGGCTTCCGGGAGGGGAGGTGTGGATAGTGACCTTTGCTTGCACACAGACTTGGTGGCGGCAGCAGCAGCCTTAGCTTCTCATACCTGGTTCTAGGGTCCGCGCTGATAACCGCGGCTCACGCCCGTCTCTGGAGCTCCTTTAAGCAGCGCTCTTAATCCCCTCTCCTCGCGTACCAGGAAACAAAGAGGCAATAAAAAGTGTCTTGCCTCTTCAGCAGCTCCAGACTTTTTCCTAGACTCCCTCCCAGCTAGCTGTGGTCCACTAGCCCCCTTCAGGCTGTGTTCATGCGGCCAATCCCAGTCCTCTCCCTGGGATGTGACCTTCGAAGCCTGAGCCTCAGCTCCCAGCCCACACCCGCCCCGGCGGGTGAGCAGACAAGCCTCTTGGGCTGGTGAGTGCTGGTCGGCACCGATCCTCTGTGCGGGAATCTCTCCGCTTTGCCCTCCGCACCCCTGTTGCTGTGCTCTCCTCCGCGGCTCCAAAGCTTTCCCCCTCCGCCACCCTCAGTCTCCGCCCGCAAAGGGGCTTCCTAGTGTGTGGGAACCTTTCCTCCTTCACAGCTCTCTCCCACTGGTGCAGGTCCCGTCCCTATTCTTTTGTCTCTGTTTATTCTTTTTTCTTTTGCTCTACCCAGGTACCTGGGGAGTTTCTTGCCTCTTGGGAGGTCTGAGGTCTTCTGCCAGCGTTCAGTAGGTGTTCTGTAGGAGTTGTTCCACATGTAGATGTATTTCTGATGTATTTGTGGGGAGGAAGGTGATCTCCATGCCCTACTCTTCTGCCATCTTAAGCTCCTCCTCCCTGCACTCTTAAGATGGCTCATTTTTAAATGGTATAAGCAAAGATTGAAGATGATGGACATTGCTTTCTTTGCACTTTACCAGAACTGTGGAATGCTTTGTTTATGAGCGCACTTAATTAAGGTTCACATCTCTATTAAAAAGAAATTCATTTAAATCTGGTTTTATTCATTTTTAAAAATCAAAATTCTTTTCATGACTTGTACTGTATTGTTGTTATCTAAGAATAATTGGTACCAGGATGAGAAATTTAAATGAAATAGGAACTAAAGATTTATGGTAAATAGCAGGGACATAGGAGTGAAGAGGGAAAGTTTAGTAAGACTTTATTATGAAAAGTATTAAACCAAAGGCTATTTAAAGACAGGTTATAATTTTAACTGTGGGAATAACAAAAATCAACAGAGTGAATAACTTTTTTTTCTTTTTTCTGATGTCTAACACAGTTGATAACACAATATGACATTCTGTCCTTAATGTTTAACTTCCTAGCATGCTTTTTAAAAGATTCCTTTCTTACAAAAATATTCAGAGCATTTTTTTCAATTTTCCCAATGCCCTCTCTAATCCTTTGATATTCAAATTATTCTCCTTTTTAGCACCCATTGAATCATCATCCATTTTCTCTATTTCATTTTAACTGGTATAACTGGCTTTATGTATGATTTGAGTAGTATTCAAATATCACTTTCATTAACCTCATGATATTCTGCATTTTTCCCAGTATTGACTTTGAGTCAATTTGCATTACATTATTTATAGCCATAAATAGCATCCCAAAAAACATATACATTTACATCATCCAGTGATTAAGGGAAGATTGACCAGCAGAACTTTCATCATGATGGGTAAGGACAGGCTCTTTAGTGTTGACTGGGAAGAATATTTGAGTAGGGAACAGTTAGTGAGTGATGCATGCATTAGTCAGTATTTTATGGTGTGAGAACTTTTGCTTGGGTGATGAATATCCAGATAATGGGAACTCTTTTGGGTCTTTAGTCTTCTGGATATGGAACTGTGTCTTTCTGGGTGGCAGATTCTGAAGTTTTTTGAGTTCAATGTAAAAGCTTCCTATCTGACATATACTCATCAACTATATATTTCTTTAAGTACCATAAAAATGTGTGTGTGTGTGTGTGTGTGTGTAACCTTTAGACTTTGAAAAAAGTGAATTGATTTCTTCAAAGTAATAAGATGGAAGTTCATTCGTAGCATTGGTTAAACTAGGCTGCCAGTGTTGATACTGATATTCATTTAGCATGAATAATATTCTACCAGCCAAGAAAGATATTTTTCTATGTAATAGATATTAGACAAAAGAGCATAACACCAGGTGACGCACTACTACATTACAGTAGATGCTCCAAGGACAAATCCATACCAAGGAAAAGAAAGCCCTGATGACAGAACTAGATGAACCACACGTGCAGTTAACCACTCACTGCAAGGATGAATTTAGTTAATCTGTCACAACCTAATTTGTTAGAAGTGAATCTTAAAGTAGAAATTTAAAAAATGAAAGAACAGTAATCTAGAAATGGGGGATATAATGGCCAAATGTTATAAAACACTAATTAAACAGAACTTAAAAATTCTGACATTTATTGTTCAAAGACTTTTGAATAATGTTAAGACAAAGACTTTTCTAGGTTTCCTATATATGTAGTAAGTTCTTTGATTAGCAAATCTCATTCTAACCTTAAGTGATTTCTCTTTCCTGTGAACTTCTAGAAGTTTCGTTCTCCATATTGCTCCTTTGACAGATAATTTTATACCAACCATGAACAACTCTTCTGCTATTTTCTGAAACTTACTTAAATCTTACATTGTTACTGAACTACTTTTGTGCTTATACCTTTCCAGCCAAACTCTAAGCTTCTTATAATCGATCATACTCTCCAATTTCTATTATTACACCTTATTAATGGTAGACACGACCAAAATATTTATTTGATTTGGTTGATGCAAACCCATTCTTTTCCAGAATAAGAAAAATTAACTTGATTCCTATTTAACGTATGGGTACAATACTTTCGTGAAACTACAAAAAGCCTTTGTAGCAAATTTTAACCAATACCCCATTACTAAACTTATAATGAATTCTTCTAATATGCATTGTGAGTACAATTGCAGATTCATGCTCTAAAGACTTTCTGAGAGGATAGCATTTATGAGGGTGAGATGATGTGTTTGTGAAGGTGTTCAGAAACAAGTATTTTCTGACACTGCTGTTGGATGTAAATTGGTACAACTCTTGGAAAGCAATTAAGATATATATGTATACCAGAAGCCTAAAGATATTATTATCCTTTGACCCAATTTCTAAAAATCTATTCTAAAGAAGTATAGAAAAAGCATTATTCTAAGGAAACTGCAATATTATTTATAATAATTAACTTTGGAAAAAACCTAAATAATTAATAAGAGTGAATGGTAATAGGCACATTACAGTACAATAATATGATGTTATTATAAATAATGTTTGCAAGGAATTTGAAACATTGACTTTTTTGTTAAAAAATGTATAAAATTTAGGTATACTATTATCACTGCTTTACAAACGAAATGCGTAGGGGAAAATGTCTGGAAGAAGCTATGCAAAAAAAACGTAACAATTTAACAGTGATTTGTCTTTCAGTGGTAGAACTGTTTCTTTCTTACACTTATTTGTGTTCTCTAATAATCCTATAAAAATCATGTATTATTTTTAGAATGCAAAAACAAGCTGCCTTATATTTTTTAATCTATGAAGCAAAACTTAAATCATATCTCTTTGGGGAAAGACGTACTTTTAAAAAATAAGAACCCGGGCTTCGCTGGTGGCGCAGTGGTTGAGAGTCTGCCTGCTGATGCAGGGGACGTGGGTTCATGCCCTGGTCTGGGAAGATCCCACATGCCGCAGAGCGGCTAGGCCCGTGAGCCATGGCCGCTGAGCCTGCGCGTCCGGAGCCTGTGCTCTGCAACGGGAGAGGCCACAACAGTGAGAGGCCCAAGTACCGCAAAAAAAAAAAAAAAAAAAAAAAAATGAGAATCTTGCCTTTTAATAGTTTTTAGGAACTTCAAAATAAAAAAGGAAAACTAGAACTACTTTAAAACACTGAGGACCTGATCAAATTCACAGTCATTCTGCCATGACACTTCCTCCTTCCAAATGAAAGAGGCCTCAATGCAAATCATCAGACTCCTTTTCTCATCTGGCCTTCTCTCTCATATATATATACATATATATATATATATATATATATATATATATTCATTTACATATATATTATATGTATATATATAAATTTTTATTGGAGTATAGTTGATTTACAATGTTGTGTTAGTTTCTGCTGTACAGCAAAGTGAATCATTTATACATATAGATCATTACAGAGTATTGAGTAGAGTTCCCTGTGCTATACAGTGGGTACTTACAGGCCTTCTTTTGACTTACCAGAGACTAAGCCAAATGCCTGCCCATTTCAGTGTGGCAGCTTCCAGACTCCTGCCTTTACTACCCATTATTTACTCTTCATTTCCTTCTTATGAAACCAGATAGAATTGCCCCTTGTAGCTTTCACCTAATTATGTGTGCTGAGTCCAACCTCATGTTTTAAGAAACAGACTAGTGAACTATCGAAGGAAAGCTTTACCTCTATTTGAGATGGACTACTCTTAATCTTTCTCATGTATTGTTTAATGTCACTGACATGGGTGGTTCAAATTGCAGACACAAAACTTCATTTTCTGAAACTCAACTCACAGTTCTAGTTCAGGCATTGTTGTTTATAATTTGCACATACTAGTATAGTTGGGCCATTAACTTTTTAAAATATATGTAACAGCTTTATTGACCTGTAATTCATATATCATACAATCCACCCAATTAAATTATGTAGTTCAGTGTTTTAGTATGTTATAGCTTTATTGACATATAATTTATATCTAATACAATCAACCCAATTAAATTATATAATTCAATGTTTTTTAGTATATTCACATAGTTGTGCAACCTTCACTACAATGAATTTTAAAACATTTTCCTCACTCCAAGAAGAAATCTATACCCATTAGCAATAACTCCTCATTTCCCCCAAGTTGTGTTCCCCGCTTTGGCCCTCCCTAGGCAACCAGTAATCTGCTTTTTGTCTCCATAGATTTTCCTATTCTGGAATTTCTTAAAAATGGAATCATAAAATGTGGTCTTTTGTGACTCGTTTCTTTCACTAGGCACAATATTTTTAATGTTCATTTTGTAGCATATATCATTAATTTGTTCCTTTTCATTACCGAGTAATATTCCATTTATGGATATACCCATTTTTATTTATCCAGTCATCAGTTGATGAATATTTAGGTAGTTTCTACTTTTTAGCTATTATGAATAATGCTGCTTTGAGCCTTTATGTACAAGTGTTTGTGTGACCATATGTTCTTATTGCTCTTCAGTATATAACTAGGTGTAGAATTACTGAGTCATATGGTATCTCTATTTTTAACATTTGAGGAACTATGAGGCTGTTTTCCAAAGTTGCTGCACCATTTTTTAGCCTACCAAGGGTGTATGAGGCTTTCACTTTCTTCATATCTTTGTCAGTGCTTGCTAGTATCTTTTTTATTTTGTTATTACCATCCTAATGGATGTAAATTGGTACCTGATTGTGGTATTGTGTATTTCCCTAATGTCAGATGATGTTGAGAATCTTTTCTTGTGCTTATTGACCATTTGTATATTTCTTAAAGAAATGACTATTCAGATGCTTTACCTGCTTTCAAGTTGTCTTTATTATTGTTTTAAGGGTTCTTTATATATTCTAAATATAAATTCATTCTTGTGAAGCACAGAAGTTTTAATTTTGATCATATACAACTTATTCTTTCTTTATCACTTGTGATTTTGGTATCATATCTAAGAAGACTGCCTAACCAAAAATCACAAAAATTTATTCCTATATTTATTTCTAAGAGTTTTAGCTTGTACATTTAGTTCTAAGATCTATTTTGAGTTAATTTTTTTGTGTATGGTATAAGAAACATACCCAACTACATTTATTTTTTTAATGTGAGTATCCAGTTGTCATAGCACCATTTCTTTTTTTAAATACTATAGTTTTGTGATGTTTGAAATAAGAAAGTAAGAGTCCTCCAACTTTGTTCTTGTTTTTCTTTACTCTAGCTATTCTGGTTCCCTTGAATTTCCATATGAATTTTAAGTTCAGCTTGTGAATTTCTTTAAAGAAGCCACCTGTAATTTTGATAGAGATTAATCTAGAGATCAATTTGGGGAATATTGGCATCCTAAAAATATTAAGACTCATGTTCGTCCATGAACATGAGATGTCTTTCCATTTATTTGTCTTCTTTAATTTTTTCCAACAATGTTTTATACTTTTGAGAATGTAGGTTTACACTTCTTTTAATAAATATATTTCTAAATATTTTATTCTTTTGATATGTAAATGGAAATTTTTCTTCCTTTCATTTCATATTATTCATGGCTACTATAGGGAAATATGGCTGATTTTTGTATATTGATCTTGCATCCTGTAACCTTGCTGAACTTGTTTATTAATTTCTATAGTTTCTTGGGGGATTTATTTTGATTTTCTTCATGTGAGATCATATCATCTGAAACACAAATAGTTTTACTTTTTACCAATCCAGATGTCTTTTATTACACTTACTTGCCTAGTTTCCTTGGCTAGAACCTCTAGTACAATGTTGAGTAAAAGTAGTGAGAGTGGACATCCTTTGTCTTCTTCCTGATCTAAGGGGAAAGCATTCATTCTTACTTCATTAGGTATGACGTAAGCTGTGGGTTTTTCATAGATGCCTTTTATTAGTTAAAGAAGTTCCCTTCTTATTCTAATTTATTGGATACTGTTATTATGAAGAGGTGTTAGATTTTGTCAAATTCTTATTCTGCATCTATTGAGATGATCACTTGATTTTTGTCTTTATTCTATTGATATGATGGATTACATTAATTAATTTTTGGATGTTAAACAACCCCTACATTCCTGAGATAACTTCCACATAGTCATGGTGTATGATCCTTTTCATATGTTGCTGAATTTGGTTTAGTACTATTTAGTTGAGGATGTCTGTGTCTGTATTCATAAGAGATATTGTTCTATAGTTTTCTTGTGATGTCTTTGTCTAATTTTTGTATCAGGGTAATAATGGCTTCAGAATGAAAGGAGAAGTGTTCTCTTCTCCTGTTGTTTGGGAACAATTTGTGAAGAGTTGGTATTGATTGTTCTTTAAATGTTTGAAAGAATTCAGCGAATCCATCTGGGCCTAGGCTTTTATATATGGGAAGGTTTTTTTTTTAAGACTTTTTTAGAGCAGTTTTAGTTTCACAGAAAAATTGAGGGGAAGATACAGTGATTTCCCGTAAAACCTCCTGTCCCTATACGTGTGTGAATCTTTCATTATCAACATCCCCCACCAGAGTGGTACACTTGTTATATTGATGAATCTACATTAACACATTGTGGGAAATTTTTATATTACTGATTCAATCACTTTACTTGTTACAGGTCTATTCAGATTTTATATTTCTTCTTGAGTCAGTTGTAGTAGTTTATATCTCAGGAATTTGCCTATTTCACCTAAGTTATCTAATTTTTTGATTTTGTATTCCCTATATTCTTTTTTTTCTACAAGTCAGTAATATCCTCTCTTTCATTTCTGATATTAGCAATTTGTGCCTTCTCTGTCTTTTTTTTTTTTTTCTTGATTAATCTAGCTAAAGGTTTGTCAATTTGGTTGATCTTTCCAAAGAACCAGATTTTGGTTTTATTTGTTCTTCTCTACTTTTTCTAGTCTCCATTTTATTTATTTCCACTATAATTTTTATTATTTCCTTCCTTCTACTTTCTTGCAGTTTAATTTCTCTTATTGGTGTCTTAAGGTGGCAAGTTAGGTTACTGATTTGAGATCTTTCTTCTTTTTTTTTTTGTGGTACGCGGGCCCCTCACTGCTGTGGCCTCTCCCGTTGCGGAGCACAGGCTCCAGATGCGCAGGCTCAGTGGCCATGGCTCACGGGCCCAGCCGCTCCGCGGCATGTGGGATCTTCCCAGACTGGGGCACGAACCTATGTACCCTGCATTGGCAGGCGGACTCTCAACCACTACGCCACCAGGGAAGCGCTCTTTCTTCTTTTTTAATATAGGTGCTTATAATTTTCCTCTAAGTACTGCTCTAGCTTCATCCCATATGTTTTGGTACGTTATATCTTGTTTTCATTCATCTTAAAATATTTTCTAATATATCTTTTATTTCTTTCTTGATCCACTGATTATTGAAGAATGTATTGTTTAATATCTACATATTTTTTAATTTCCCAAATTTCTTTCTGGTACTGATTTTTTATTTCATTCTGTTGTGATTGGAGAACATACTTTGTATGATTCAATCCTTTTAAATTTATTGAGGCTTTTTTTTTTATTCACAAGATATGGTCTAGCCAGGAGAATGTTCTGTGTCCAATTAGAAGAATGTGTATTCAGATATTCTTGAGTAGAATATTTTATGAATGTCTGCTGAATCTAACTGGTTGGTTTATAGTGTTATTCAAGTCTTTTGTTTCCTTGCTGACCTTCTGCCTAGTTGTTCCTTCCATTAATGAAAGTGGGATATTGAAGACTCCAACTATTGTTGAATTGTATATTTCTCCCTTCAGTTCTGTCAGTTTTGCCTCATGTAATTTGAGGCTCTGTTGTTAGATACATATGTGTTTATAATTATTATATCTTCCAATGGTTCTACTTTTTATCATTATAAAATGTCCTTTATCTTTCATAATAATTTTGTTTTAAAACCTATTTTATCCAGCTTCCTTTGGTTGCCATTTGCATGAGCTGTGTTTTTCCATTTTAAAAATTTCAACCTATTTGTGTCTTTGAATCTAAACTGTCTCACCTATAGCATATAGTTACATTTTGTTTTTTTAATCCAATTTGACAGTCTCTGCTTTTTGATAGATTGTTTAATCCATTTGCATTTAATGTTATTAATACATTTAGATTTATGTCTGAAATTTCATTCTTTGTTTTCAGTATGTCTCATATCTTTTTTTGTTCCTCTATTCCTCCTTTACTGCTTTCTTTTCAATTAAGTGAATATTTTCTCATGTAATATTTTAGTTCCCTTAATGATTTTTCATTATATTTTAAAGTTATTTTCTGACTGATTTCTCCTGGACTTACCATGTACACCTTAACTTATCAGATTCTACTTCAGATTTTACTAACTTAATTCCAGCGAGATAATTTTATTTCTATATAGCCCTATTTCCTCTTCTGCCTTTTTGTGCTGTATAAGTGTTATGCACTTACATGTATATGTGTTACAAACATAACAACACTTTGTATAATTTTATGTCTTTTAAGAAGCTAAGAGAAGAAAGGAAAGCAAGTGTGTATTTATAGTTTGTTACATTAACCTTCTTATTTACCATTTCTGGTTCCCTTTGTTTGTTCTTGTGGATTTGCATTACAATCTGGTGTCATTTCCTTACTGCAATACAGCTTTGCTCCCTCCCTCCTCCTTACTGAGCTGGTGGGCACTGATGAGGGAGTGAGTGGGTCATGATTCAAGTGCCAATGACTCTCACTGTTCTTACCAAGAGTTAGTAAATTGTCTTGCTTAATGTTTCTTCATTTACTTTGTACCCTTAGGACAATTTCCAGAAATTTTCAGTGACTTTGTTTTTATAATTTTTACCAGTTATGATTGTTTTACTGGTGAGCTCCTCATCCATTTCACAAGTGGATCTTGGTCATTAACTTTTGGATGGTATCCTATCAACCTCTCTGTTCTTCACAGAGGACCTTTATTACTGTGTGATTTATAATTTATTAATATGTTGGTATAGCTCTAGAAATCAACATCATCATGCCATAAATCACTTTATACATTACATGTCAATGAATTACAGCATCTCCAAATATCAATAATACATGTGTAGACTTATGGCCAACAGTGTGAATATATATTCAACCTAACTTAAGATCACCTGTTTATATAGATGACACTTTGTAAGTCATATACAAGGAAAGGAAATAAGCAATTCTGGGTCACAGCCAATCTTAGTTTTTGTCATGTTATTGCCTTCATCCATATGCAATGTAACAAAGCCAAAGGGGAAACTTTCCGCTTTCTCTGAGAGATGATTCCCTAGTTAACCCAGGCTATGCCAGCCAGGATGGGACAGGCCCTCCTTCCTTCTCCAGCAGCCATTCTCTTCCCAGAGCCTCCCTGGCAAAAGGTGATCTTTGCTCTGTACTCTGTTTAAAGAACTTTGTCTCAAGTTCTTTAGAATTTTAAGAGTTCTGAAGTTAAATTTTAAGAGTTTGACTCTAAGTAGTTAAAGAATTTGAAGAGTTCTTACTTCTCCCCACCCAGTCTGCATTGGCTACTAATCCTCCACTCTAATTCACCCAAGAAAACCAGAGTAAAAGATCTTCTGGATCTATTGTTTGATTAAGCCTTCAGGCACCTGCATACAATATGTTAAAAAGGCTCAGTTTTATTCCATTTTCTTGGTAATAATTTTTCTGTTTTGTTTAATAATTGATATCTAGTCGTTTCCTATTGTTCACTGAAGTGTTAATATTTCACCCACATGCAGGTTAACAGGTTTCTCTGTTGTGTTATTCCAATTTTCAAAAATGTCTGGTGGCCTGGAGAATAAACTCAAAACTGCTCAGGAAGTCTTTTATAACGTTTCCTATTTGGCCATAGTTTACTGGTCTTGCCTCATCTCTGATCTTCTGCCTGTGCTTTACTTATACTGGGCCAGCAACTTACTACTTTCTCCGAACGTATCATTTACTTCATGTGTTCATGCCTTTCCTTTCAGAGATGCTAAACCAAGTGATTGCAAAAATATCCTGAAAATAATGTGAGGTGGTAGGGCCCCAGTCCACATCTACTGAATCAGATTCTTTACAGATGATGAGTTTTTTAAAAGCTCCTTAGTTGATCATAAAGCTACTTAGGAACCATTGCTGCTCTCATTTCTCTCTTTGCAGCATCTTCCCTTTCACTTGCTTTCACATTTCCTGACAAAATCTTGTTCAACAGAAACAAGAGACAGAGACCCAACTAAACTATTACCTTCTCTGAAAAATTTTTGTCAATTCTGTCTCCATTCTTAGTCTAATGGATATATGTTGTTGCTCTTGGCTAATTAGTAGTAGGATCCTCTTTCTGTGCTCAGAGAGTTCCCTACATTCTGAATTAGAGATAGTTCCTACCTAAAAGACTTAAAATGCCAACTCTTGACTTTCTCAGCCTTCCTTACATATTGAGTTGACTCCACAAACAAGACTCTTAATCAAGCATACACACAACATCTTTGAAGCAAAACCTAGAGACATTTAAAAACAGACCACAGACTCCATTTACAGAGAAGGTAGTACTGGCAGTGGCAGCTACTTCCAGTGTCCAATATAGCAGAAAAGTCGTTCTGGTGGCAGCGTCCAGCTTGCAGCTCCCAAGCAGGAGCACTGTACACTGCTGCCTCTTTTCTGGCTGGTTCGCCTCCAAAGCTGATTCTACGACTCCCTGGAGAATTCTGTGAGCTGCTTCCTACCTTTTAATAAATTTTTTTGCTGAAATTGCACTGAGTTGATTTCTATTGCTGGTAACTAAGATACAGGGACACCTAATAGAATAACCACCCCATTACACTTCATTCACAGGCCAATATAATAATGAATTATATTGTCTTATAGTTAATTGCCAGTAGAATATGGGTTAACTATGTCAAGAGGGAAGGAAAGAACATTTTAGGCAGAAGGCATAGCAGGAAGTCATATATGGCTGGAAGGAACATAGAGAATACCAGCCACTGACGGGACAATGTGTCCAGAAGATAAAGTGAACTAATTGGTGAAAGATGTCAATGGATAGAAAGTTGTTAGAGGAATTAAGTAACTGGATCATAGTAGCTCTACAAGACCATCTGAAGACACTTTTATTTTAAGTTCATGAACAATGTAAAGTTATTGAAGGTTTTTAACTGGCAGATGTTATGCTCAGATTTATATTTTGAAAAAAAATTACTCTATCACATAAAGAATAAATTGGAGGTGGGGAAATGCTGGTTGGAATTCGCTTGGATTTGAGCTTTGCTCATAGTATTATGAGGTTCTACATTGTTCCAAGTTAATCACTGCTTTCTAGCTTTGTCTTGCTACTAATTCTAAAATTTTCCTTTTGGAGTAATCCAGGGTGAAGTCCTCCCTCTCCCATCAGAGAGCCCTTTAACCTTTAAAGCTAACTAAACATGCAGAGCAGTCTGGGGCAATATTTTCTCCAAGTTTCTTGCTGTTTATAAATAGCTATTGCTAATAAAGACACTTAAATTTTTATCAAGTCCATTTAACTTCATATAGATGTATAACTTAGATTGGATTCTTTTGATATCCAGGAATTAAAGCAGTTCTAGTCTGTTTTTTGTTTGTCTGGTTTTTAAGAGCTGGGGTACATTTCATCTTACTCTTCTAAAACTAAAAATGAAAGTATCACACTAAAACATATGCTAATAATGTGTCCTTATATTATTTCATGTATTGTTATGAATACTATGGCTGTATTACAAGAGCTATTCAAAACTAAAATTAAGTCTGAAGGTACTATTTATACTTTTAGTTGGTCTCAGAGAATGAAACAATGATTGCACATGGCCAGATTGCAGATGGCCAGCCAAATAATTAGAGCTGCTACTGATTTTAATAAGTATGACCTTCTGAATTTTAGCATATCCCCCAAAACATTACAAAAGACATTCAGTGGAAAGTCAACCATTTGGTTTTTCATTCATTAGTATAGTCAAAAACCTTTCAGTTTCTGAAGAATAATGTTACCATTCTAGAAAATCTTTCCAAGCAACATCCCATGAGTTTGTTTCTAAGTCTATGAGTCTGTTTCTGTTTTGTATATAGATTCATTTGTATTTTTTTTAGATTCCACATATAAGTGATATCATACAAAAGGGGAAAGGGGGGGATAAATTAGGAGCATGGAACTAACAGATACACACTACTCTATGTAAAATAGATAAGCAACAGTGATTTACTGTATAACACAGGGAACTATATTCAATATCTTATAATAATCTATAATGGAAAATAATCTGAAAAATATGTGTGTGTGTGTGTATATATATATATATATATATATATATATAAAACTGAATCACTTTGCTGTACACCTAAAACTAACACAATATTGTAAATCAACTATACTTCAATAATAATTTTTTAAAAAGCAATATTAAGAACAAAGGCAAGGCATTTGGTGACTAATACATGCAAAGTTGGTAGGGAGATATCTCTAAGGCCAGCCTGCTCACAACAGCACTGCAGAAACTAGGGGAGGAATCAGAGGTTAAACGTCAAGACAGAGGAGTTTTGCAAGTTCCAGACTGGTATCTTACATAAGAGTGATTTTGTTCAAATCATTCTGTGTTTTTTTGTTTTGTTTTGTTTTGTTTTTGGCTGTGTTGGGTCTTCATTGCTGCATGTGCGCTTTCTGTACTTGCTGCAAGGGGGAGCTACTCCTGTTGCGGTGCATGGGCTTCTCATGGCGGTGGCTTCTCTTGTTGCAGAGCACAGGCTCTAGGCGCCTGGACTTCAGTAGTTGTGGCACGCAGGCTTAGTAGTTGTGGTTCGTGGGCTGTAGAGCGCAGGCTTAGTAGTTGTGGCACACGGGCTTAGTTGCTCCGTGGCATGTGGGATCTTCCCAGACCAGGGCTCGAACCCATGGCCCTGCACTGGCAGGCGGATTCTTAACCACTGCACCACCAGGGAAGTCCCATTTCATGCTTATTTTAACAAACAAAAAAAAGTGTAGAATTTGCTTAAGAAAAATAAAAGTATATATTATTTGTCCAAAGTATGTTTAAGGTAATATGAAGCTGAACCATATGAAAATGTCATTTTTGTAAGTCAAAAATGATTAAATATGACAATTTTATGTGGCCCAACCTAATAAAACCTACCAGTGCAGTATAACGTACCATAACATATAGCAAATCATTGAGTTTGCCCATTCTGAGAAGATAGATATACATTTTTCTCCATTTTTTAGTATCAACAATTATCTTCTATCAAATAAATTTAGTCTTACTAGATGCCAAAAACACTTGCTGTGGACATTTTTAAAATACGTTATCAAATTTATAAGAGAATTTGATGGTAATATTTTTAATGGTAACAAAGGGGCAACAGGGTATAAAATGTACTGATGAACTGGCTCAACCTATAATGTTTTTAAAGACCTCATTGATCTCTGGGCCGTCACAGAATTAGAGAAGATATACTCACACTGTAGATCTCCCTAGTTCCTTGGAACTTAAAATCTCAGGAAAGATGAGGGTTAATATAAATAGTTTTTTTTTAAAGTAATTGTGGCAGCTAACACTTAAATAGTGTTTACTGTGCCAGGCACTGTTCTAGGTGCTTTACATGTATTAACTCATTTAGTCCTCACAGCAATACAGTGAAGTAGGTAGTACTGTCATTATTCCCATTACACAGATGAGGAAGTAGAGATACAGAACAGTTTGTACAAAACTTATACAGCATGTAAGTGCCTGAGCTGAAATTTAACCCTAAGAATTCTGGCACCAGAGTTGGTACTTAACCAACAGTAAACTGCCTCTCAATATAAAGAAGGGCTAGTATCATTCAGTCAATTCTAATATACTGCAAGGTTGCTATATTAGTTGAAATACAAAGTTCCTTAATAGAGCTTGTCAAGTTTCTTTCCATTCTAATAGCTGCTATTCTGGACTGTTGGAATAGTTCTTTAGCTAGGATACAGATTTCTAATCTTCTCCCCCATTTCTAGGCCAGCCTGCATCCTGCTGCTAGATTAATACAAGTAAATCATCACTTCAGTCCTGTTACTACCTTGCTCAAATTGCTTTAATGACTATATTTCCACTGCCAGGAAAGGATGTAAATGAGAGCACCCTCTAGGATCTGGTAGCATAGCTCACCACAAGCTCAGTATTTCTTGGAAGTTTCCTGTTTTATCTTAAAAATTTGCACAAATTTTACATCCCACTCCATAGTACATCTGTTTGTTTTAATATAAAAATAATGTATTAAATTTAAATAAATGTTTTAAAATAGTGTTTTAAATTTAGATTAAAACTTAAATTACTTAATTCTTCAAATTTTCAAATAAAATTGATGAGCCAGAAAGATGCTTTATATTTATTCTGGGCCTTCTAATGTCACATGAGGTTTGCATTCTCCTATTTGAAGAGCCTGGGTGTTCAGGATAGATTTTAGGTGCCTTTGCTTCTTATTTATTTATTTATTTATTTTTGGCTGCGTTGGGTCTTTGTTGCTGTGCACGGGCTTTCTCTAGTTGTGGAGAGCGGGGGGCTACTCTTCGTTGTGGTGCGCGGGCTTCTCATTGCGGTGGCTTCTCTTGTTGCGGAGCATGGGCTCTAGGCACACAGGCTTCTGTAATTGTGGCTCACGGGCTCTAGAACTCGGGTTCAGTAGTTGTGGCACTGGCTTAGTTGCTCCACAGCATGTGGGATCTTCCCAGACCAGGGATGGAACCCATGTCCCCTGCATTGGCAGGCAGATTCTTAACCACTGAGCCATCAGGGAAGCCCTGCTTCATATTTTAGAGTCTAAGTTATCTGGCCATATTCCAACCTTCCCCATCTTATAACTTGCTGTTTCCCTGTATTAATCCTCTGATAAATCCATCTACCCATCCATAAGTATTTACCACATACCCTCCTAAAGATGTCATGTACTGTATACCACCTATACATCTTGGCTTTTGTCCTTTCTCCCCGCTTTGTAATATAGGCATACCTCATTTTATTGGACTTTGCTTTATTGCACTTCACAGATATTGCATTTTTTACATATTGAACGTTTGTGGCAACCCTGCGTTAAGCAAGTCTTTTGGCGCCATTTTTCCAACAGCGTTTGCTCACTTCATGTCTCTGTGTCAAGTTTCGGTAGTAATTCTTGCAATATTTCAAACTTTTTAATTATTATTGTATTTGTTATGGTGATCTGTAATCAGTGATCTTTGATGTTACTGGTGTAATTGTTTCGGGGCACCAGGAACCACACCCATGTAAGATATGGAACTCAATCAGTATTGTGTGTGTTCTGACTGCTTCACTAACTGGCTGTTCCCCCATCTCTCTCCCTCTCCTTGGGTCTCCCTATTCCCTGAGACAAAACAATATTGAAATTAGCCCAATTAATAACCCTACAGTGGCCCCTAAGTGTTCAAGTGAAAGGAGGAGTTGCACATCTCTCCCTTTAAATCAAAAGCTAGAAATTATTAAGCTCAGTGAGCAAGGCATGTAGAAAGTTAAAACAGGTTGAAAGCTAGGCCTCTTGTGCCAGACAGTTAGCCAAGTTGTGAATGCAAAGGAAGAGTTCTTAAAGGAAATTAGAAGTGTGAGTCCAGTGAACATATGAATGACAAGAAAGCAAAACAGCCTTATTGCTGATATGAAGAAAGTTTTAGTGGTCTTGGATAGAAGATCAAACCAGCCACAACATTCTCTTAAGCCAAAGCCTAATCCAGAGCAAGGCCTTAATGCTCTTCATTTCTGTGAAGACTGAGAGAGTTGAGGACACTGCAAAAAAAAAAGTTTAAAGTTAGCAGAGGTTGGTTCATGAGGTTTAAGAAAAGAAGCCATCTCCATAGCATCAAAGTGCAAGGTAAAGCAGCAAGTGCTGATGTAGAAGCAGCAGCAAGTTACCCAGAAGATCTAGCTAAGATAATGAAGGTTAAGAAAGAGAAAAACAAATACTGTATGCTAACACATATATATGGAATCTGAAAAAAAAAATGGTTATGAAGAACCTAGGGGCAGGACAGGAATAAAGATGCAGACGTTGAGAATGGACTTGAGGACACGGGGAGGTGGAATGGTAAGCTGGGATGAAGTTAGAGAGTGGCATGGATTTATATATACTACCAAATGTAAAATAGATAGCTAGTGGGAAGCAGCCGCATAGCACAGGGAGATAGCTTGGCGCTTTGTGATCACCTAGAAGGGTGGGATAGGGAGGATGGGAGGGAGACGCAAGAGGGAGGCGATATGGGGATATATGTATATGTATAGCTGATTCACTTTGTTATACAGCAGAAACTAACACACCATTGTAAAGCAATTCTATTCCAATAAAGATGTTAAAAAAAAAGATAATGAAGATTGGTACACTATACAACAGATTTTCAGTATAGCCCTATGTTGGAAGAAGATGCCGTCTAGCACTTTCATAGGTAGAGAGGAGAATTCAGTGCCTGGCTTCAAAGCATCAAAGGATAGGCTGTCTCTCTTGTTGGGGCTAATGCAGCTGATGAAGTTGAAGTCAGTGCTCATTTACCATTCTGAAAATCCTAAGGCCCTTAAGAATTATGCTAAATCTACTCTGCCGGTGCTCTATAAATGGAACAACAAAGCCTGGGAGACAGCACATCTGTTGACAACATGGTTTACTGAATATTTTAAGCCCACTGATGAGACCTACTGCTCAGAAAAGAGATTCCTTTTGAAATATTACTGCTCATTAACAATGTACCTGTCACCCAAGAGCTTTGATGGAGATGTGCAATGAGATTCATGTTGTTTTCATGCCTGCTAACACAACATCCATTCTGCAGTCCATGGATCAAGGAGTAATTTCAACTTTCAAGCCCTATTCTTTAAGAAATACGTTTAATAAGGCTATAGCTGCCATAGATAGTGATTCCTCTGATGGATCTGGGCAAAGTAAATTGCAAACCTTCTGGAAAGGATTCACCATTCCAAATGCCATTAAGAATATTTGTGATTCATGGCAAGAGGTCAAAATATCAACAGAAATAGGAGTTTACAAAAAATCGATTGCAACCCTCATGGATGACTTTGAGGGGTTCAAGATTTCAGTGGAGAAAGTAACTGTGGATGTGGTGGAAACAGCAAAAAACTAAAATTAGAAGTGGAGGCTGAAGATGTGGCTGAATTGCTACAATCTCATGATAAAACTTGAATGGGTGAGGAGTTGCTTCTTAAGGATAAGCAAAGAAAGTGGTTTCTTGAGGTGGAATCTACTCTTAATGAAGATGCTGTGAAGATTGTTGAAATGACAGTAACTTAGCTGATAAAGCAGCAGCAGGGTTTGAGAGGATTCAGTCCAGTTTTGAAAGAAGTCCTGCTGTGGGTATGGGTAAAATGCTATCAAACAACATTGCATGCTACAGAGAAATTGTGAGAGCAAGAGTCAATCAATGCACCAAACGTCACTGTTGTCTTATTTTAAGAAATTCTCACAGCCACCCCAGCCTTCAGCACCCACCACCCTGATCAGTCAGCAGCCATCAACATCGAGGCAGGACCTTCCACCAGGGAAAAGATTATGACTCACTGAAGGCTCAGATGTTTGTTAGCATTTTTTAGCAATAAAGTTTTTTAATTAAGGTATGTACACCGTTTTTCAGACATAATGCTATTGCACAATTAATAGACAACAGTAGAGGGTAAACATAACTTTTATATGCACTGGGAAACCAAAAAATTTGTGTGAGTTGCTTTTTGAGAATAATATTTGCTTTAGTGCAGTGGTCTGGAACTGAACCTACAATATCTCCGAGGTATGCCTGTACCCTCTCTCCTCACTTCTGTTAAAGTGTTAATCTTTCAAGACCTAATTCATTTGCTAGCTTTTCCTGACTACTCCAGTCAGGACTTTGAATTCCTGTAATACTTACTCAATGCTTATTATACAACAGGTTGCATTTTTAATATTTGTTTGACTAAGTCTTACACATAAACTTTTTAAGAGTTCAACATGCAGAGAAGCAAAAAAAAGGACATTTCGGGCAGTGGACACGGTGTGTACAAAGGCACAGGATTATGAAGTAGCACAGAGTATCCCAGTAAATACTAGGTTGTTTACTATAGCTGGAATGTAGAGTATATACTGGGAATGTGAGAAAAGTACAAATCAAACAATGAAAGAATATATAACTCATGCTACGAAATGTACATCTCACCTGCCCCAGCCCCTACCATAATTAATGGGAATTCATCAAAGAAATCAAATAGGAAAGATTTATTGTATTAGTTTTAATCAACTTTGATGTAATTTCTCTAGGTTTTAATATTCTTCATTTTCTTAGATCTTATTTTTATTTTATATACCAGTAAAATTATTATATTTTTATGCAGTCTTTTTTCTTAATCTATATGTATCCTCCATATACTCAATGTGTATACACATATATATGTATAGACACATATAGAGAGATGAATTGTTCATTACTTTAAAAGATGGGATTACACACACACACACACACACACACACACACACACACACACACACACACACACCCTGCACCTTGCATTTCTCGCTCTACAGTGCTTTGTAGAAATAGCTCTAATTTATTTTTTTAATGACTGCAATACTGTGTAGTATGGAGGTACCAAATTTTTTTTAACTTTTCCCCTATTTGTAGACATTCATGTTGTTTCCAGTTTCTTTATATTTTTTAAGGAGATATAGCTAAATCAAACCTTATGTTTATCTGACTAAATTTCACTGTAGCCTATGATTAATTCACCATAAACTATTAAATAATCCATGTAGGTTTGGGTATATAAGATGACGTAAATTTATATTGATAATTTCTTATTATGATACTGTCTCATATCCTCTGTTTGCTACCAAATTGGTGGATATTTAGGAGTTGTTCCCAGTAGTACTATAACATCATAATGCATGAAATAGACCCATTTGATGACTCAAATTTTAAGTTAAAGTGTAGTGATACCTTATATATTAAAAATAGGGAAATTACAATAATACTTTCTAAACTGAGATGTTAACAGGAATTTTATGACAGAAATGTTCCAAGGTCAAACTATTTGGGAAAATATACTGAATTGAACTGGGTTCTGCAAATGTTCGCATTTCTCTAAGAGTGCATTATTCCATGAAATGCCATTTGGAAAGGAGTGCTCTACATTATTCTAAAATAATATAGACATCTGAATTGTGTTCAGACATAAGAGCAGATTTTCAAAGGCCATTTTTTGTGGCACCATTTTGATAGACGTGTACTGTTGGTCCCCTGGTAGTACAGGTCTGAGAAAGATGACCCACTCAGATTGCTGCTAATTTGTCTAAGTGTTATTCCCAGTACCCCTCCTATAGTTAATACATCTATTAATCAATCACAAAAGCTTGGAATTCCAGTGATACTGGATTATGAATATTGTAAAGCATACCCAGTACCTTCCTTACCTTCATAGTTTTGCAAACTTTTCCTGTTCCATCTGCCCATAATCCTCTCTCTCTTGTTATGTTTCTGTATATTAAGATCTCAGTTTTCTTTAAATGCTCCCTTGTTTTTGAAGCTTTCTCCAGTGGGAATTAAAACCATTCCTTTTCTGATTTTCTCATACCGCTTTGCCTTTCTTTCAGTAATTTAACTTCTTGCCTTATGATTCACACAGTTGTTGTTCATGTACATTACAGTAGATGTTGTGCCATGACCTCTAGTTCATGTGGAGGAGCTCATAGACCAGCTGAGGATAAATAAATTTATACAATGTGATGTGATATGTATTTATAATGGTACACAATGCTAGTGATAAAAGGAATGACATGAGAAACTATGGACTAAAACGTTTGAATGTAAATTAGCTTATATAACTAAGATTTTAGCTTTATTTAGAATGTTTAAGTCTAGAACTGAAGTAGAATGTTGTACTGGTTATTGTACATAACTTTCTCTTCCACTTAGCTTATAATTGCTCTGAACACCTGGCCTGTATATTACTTATTTTGCTGTTTTCTATTGTACCTATAGCACTCCTATAGATAAATAGAATACATTCAATAAATGTTTGTTAGATTGAATTAATTTTTAGAAGCTGCAATTTTAAAAAAATTTATTCTCACAATCTGAAATTTGATAGTTTATGTCTGCATATTCAGACTGCTATTTTATTCTTAATTTAAGACATAGTTATAGGGAAGGCGACAACATTTTAAAATCTTTATTATTTTTTGACTCTCAGAAGCACTTTTGGAAACTGTAGACTTACTCCATGGATACTGCCTTTGCACAAAATATTTATGGAATTGCTTTTGTTCCTTAAGATACTATTTTGCATGCACATTACTAGTTTCATCTGCATTCTTAAACCAACTAAATGTCATGTCAAACTAAGCTTAGTGGGTCAAAAGTTATGTATGCCTTTTGGGGTCAGAAACAACAAGGGATCTTGTGTCGTACAAAAGTTAACTGTAGAGGCAATTACAAAAGAGAAATTCCAGAAATATTTTCACAAGTCTGGCATTTCTGGGCTTGTTTACAGCCTCCGAAGATAACCATTTTGAAGGACAAAAGTGACTTAAAGTATATTTATTAAAATACCACATTCTTCATAGTCCAGTTTATTAAGGAGAGTTGTTGGTTTTGTTGGACTGGAATTTAAGCATTTTATTATGTTTCCTGACTAATTATCTGTCTAATACTATTTTTAATTGGTATTAAACTTTTAACAGTGACCCTGATATTATAACTTGTTTTAATTAAAGAATAGCATTCTTATCTCATTGTTTTCTTTCTTTAAAAAAATGCCATTACAGCCCAGTTTTTTTTTTTCATTTTGTATTGGATATTTTCCATCATGAAAAAAATGTATACATTCATGCTCATGATTTTCTCATTATTATATTCATTGTTATCATTGGGTATTGATAATGGAAGATGAGACCAAAGTCATCCTTATTACCTGATTATCTGATCCTTTACCTAAAGGAGCGTAATCTAGAGATAAGACCTAGGAGATATCAGATGAAGCAAATACTGTAAAGCAGCATTTATTTCAATTGCACTTATTTCGTTTCTGAGAAATTAAACAGGAGTTGAGCTAAAGTTTACTTTTGCTTTAGCCAGAAAGAAAAGAATTGTCAGTCATATTAATCCTGTAGACATGAAGAGATGGATCTATTTAAGAAAACAAATGCCTTTTTATACCCTTTGAGGTCACTTGAGATATCATTTATTTCTAATTTTTATTCTGAATTCAGAGTATTTTATTTTATACATTTATAAAATCAGCTTTTATAGGGACTAGGTACCATTTTTCAATTTCTCTTTAATTTGTGTTTTACTTATAAATAATAAAATAATTGTACTACTCTAGACTTTACTAATTAAGTCTGATAAAATTCACTTGCAAGTAATTAGTACAGAATACATATTTTCAAAAGGATTCAAACAGGTTTATGGAGCATACAACTTTAAATATCAAAGGGTAAAATAGAGATTTGGGGTGTACTAGCCTAACCTTTTAAATCTGGTAGATAAGGAAGCCGTCTGAGCTGCTGTCACATGCATGACCTGGAATAATTTGGACAATTGGGCATTCTTATATTTTTTATGCAAAATATATATTCACAAATACTATCCATCATGTCCAGATTTTTAATAAGGTACTTTGATTTTTGTGAAAATAAGTTATAACTATTACAAGGATAGTATACTTTGTGAAGAAATTGGGCTTGTGTTATTACAATTTTTAACAATTAACATTTGCATACTCTTTTACGTTTATCCAAGATTTTTATATTTATTATCTCAGTTCATCTTAGAAACAGTAGAGATAATACATACATGGTTGATAGGAGTTAAGACTCATTTAGCTGAAGAACACTTGCCCTTTCTGCCCTCCCCTCCCCCTCCCCTCCCTCCCCACTCCACACACACAAGCTTAGGCTAAAAGGAGATATTGTGGTTTATAGGATAGAATGGTCTCCAGAAAGACTAATCTTATGCTCGCAGTTCTTATCCCCTGAATTGGCTTCATTGTCAGCTCCACACTTGGTGTAACTGACAGTTTTGAGTGTCAGTGGTCCTGATCTGATTAAGTATCCATCCTTGGAAACCTCACTGTGGACAGAGGGATAGGGGGCTATGCAGACTGGCTTTGGCAGTTAGACCCACCTCTAAAGCTGTCGAACGGGTGAGTTGTCAAAAGGAAAATTGGTATACAGTTAGCAGAAATAGCAGGAAAGCATGGTGGAGAGACAAACTTCAAGTATCCACTCCAGCAGGTATTATCATCTCCACTTAACAGATGAGAAAATGGATAGTCAGAGAGGCTAAATGATCTGCCCAAACTTAGGTCCTCTGCTTACAAATTCTGCTCCAGGCTGCCTTAAAGGAAAAGGAAAGTAAGAATGGATAAGACAAAAGAGGTGGTTCCAGGTATTTATTTCTAGTTTGTGTTTTGAAGTGAACCAGGCAGTATTGATTTTAGGGTGATGATTAGGGTTAGAGTTGTTGAACAAGACATTTGTGGGAAATAAAATGTCGTGAGGTCTGTGCAAGGGAGTAGTAGGAGGTACAGTAGACATGATCCTTAACATCCAGAGTTAGGATTTGGGGATAAAAATTAAAATAGCTAGCATTTATTAACCATTCCTTATGCCTCGGGCACTGTGCTAAACACTCTTCCTATAATATATGTTAACACTCACAACATTCCTATGAAATGAGGATTTTACAGATAAGGAAGCATAAACAAAAAGAGATTTAATATCTTGTCCAAGACTATATAACTAGAAAGGGTTAGAGTCAAGATTTGAACGCAGGAGTTCTAGAACCCACCACAGTGCCTGTTTTTGTTTTTCATTGTTAGCAGTTAAAGTAGCAATGTTTAGTTACCTGCCATGTGCTGGCTGCCATAGCAGATATTTGTCTGGTGTAACACCTGTTTTCTAGAAACTTACCCTTTAAGGTTGGACAGTACAGCAGTTCATATGCAGCCACATTTAAGAATTTAAATTTGAATTGCTAAGTTCCTACAGATCATTGTTAATGTTAATTTTATACTGTTTTGTTCTATATTTATCAAAGTTACACATGCACATAGTTTAAAAAATCAAGTAGTCCTACAAGACTTATTTTTAAAAGAAATTAGCAGTTTCCTGTTCTACACCTCTTTTCACCATTTTTCCAATTACCAGAAGCAATCACTTTCAGTTCTTTCTAGGTGTTTCTTTTGGTGTTTATGAAGAACAATATCTCTAAATAAATGATTATATTTCTACTTCTTGATTTTTTTTCAGCTTCACATTTAATCCATTAATTTCCCACTGCTCATGTTTAAAGAAAGGGGGATATCTGGATAATACATAATTGGGGCTTGATGACTGTGCATTCCATAGATCTGACTATGCTGTTTTGTTCAGGAACTCCCAGTGTCAATTTATTGAGAACTTTAATCCAGTTTTTAATCCAGTTAGATTCTCTTTAATCCAGTTAGATTCTCCAAAGAAGAATCTTTCACTCTCCTACCTAGAGGTTATAAGGTGTGCTACTAGCATTTTACAAACTAAGTAGAAGAGGACTTGGGATGTCATATTCAAAGTATAAAACTTCATTCAGTTCTGTTTTCAGTAGAGTACTCTGCTGACCAGAATTCTCCAAATTTCCCAGTTTGGGAACCTTCTGTTTTACCACTCCAAAGAATAAACATTGTCTTCGGCTAGGTTGATAGAGGGAGGGGTACTTGTCCAGTTGCAGATGGTAGAGAGGGAATGCAAGAGACTAATTCTTAAACAGACTTCCAACCAGCCTTGCTCTTATTTCTACCTTTAAACTACTTCCATAAGTCTGGGTGCTACCAATTACTAAGTTTCTTGGAAACTGTAATGCAAATAAAACTTTTTCCTGGCTTTATCTCCGACTAGTTTAAGGTTTAGTTTGTTTGGATTTGCTAAGTCAGTTAGCTGTAGTCCTTCTGCTGTCTAGTTTCCAAATTTTGGTACTGTCATTCATCCCTCATTCTCTTTTTCTTTCTTGTTTCATGCTTTTTAATGAAATATTTAATATTATATTGTATTTTAATGTGGTTTTGAAAGGGGATGGAATTAAGTATATGTTCAATCTACCATCTTTAACCAGAAATCAACATTATTATCTACTGAGTAGTTTTTCTTTCTAACGTGTTAGATTTGAGATAAATACCTTTTTTTTAATATCTTTTTCAAAAAGACAATTTCTATTTTAAGAAAATGGGAAATTACCATATCCAATTCCTATACTCAGTCTCAGAGTAAGACTTGAAGAGATTGCTGGTTATGTGTCATATATTTTATATTGAATGCTTTTATTATGACACAGGCCTGCTTTCTTCACAGTGTGTGGGGATGTTTAGTACTCCATTGCCCTGGGAACAATAACTAAGAGCCATATATTACAGAGCTCAATATATTAGAGTCAGGACATGGACAAGATTATCAAAATTTCCAAATCAAAAACTGGGCAACATTGTTTAACCTTTAGAGGAAGTAATTGTTTGTTTCATTATCTTACTTAATATATGTATACAGTGATTTTTGGTTATTAAAGACAGTGTCGTGTGTACACTTCATTATTTCACCTAATACAGTATAACATAATTTTTGATTGTCACACTATGTTTTATGAATAAAGATTCAGAGACTCAGAGAAGTTAAGTTACTTCCCCAGATTCTTACAGCTAGTGGGTGACAGAGGTAGAATTTGAACTGAGGATTCACTTACTTCAAAGCTAATACTCTTTGGAAGTGGCCGTGTATAATAAAATTTGGAAATATAGGACCACCGTAAAGTTCCCCAGAACTTGGGGGGAAGTCACAGAAAGGTTGCTATCAAAAACTGTAACCAGCAGAAACTAATGCAACATTGTAAAGCAATTATACTCCAATAAAGATATAAAAAAAAATTGTAACCAGAAAATCACACCATTTATTCTTTGTACATTTTCACACAACCATTTCATTGAATCCTTGTAACAGCCGTATGAGCTATGTAGGTTTAAATCTTATTAAGTGTGTAAAATACCGTTTGCCTGTGTGTGAACAGGATTAACTCACAAACCTCTTCTCCTGGTCCCCCAACCCCATCACTTCCATAGATAAAGGAAAACTTAATCTTACCAGCTGGTAGTAACTTGGTCACTTCTGAGTTAAAATTGAGTCAATTTAGGCTTTAAGATTCTTCTTCTTATCCTCTCCTTCGCTTCTGCTCTTCCCCAAGTTCCTGGGGAGACTCATATCGTCCTGATATCAGCGGATAAGCATGGGCTTCCACATTCTTCTCTCTGCTTGCTGGTCTCTGCTGAGTTACTCAGGGCCCTTGGCATTTGGGCACCATGTGCCGTCATCCGCTGAGATGTGTTTCCTCTTGCTGGGCCTCTGAACTTCATATACTTAGTCTACTGCTGAGGTTCTTGCTGTGGTCTCCAGTTGTGAGGACCAGGTACTCTTCACCCTGTTTCCTCAAACCCCAGTCTCCTTAATGTCTTCCAGATCAGTCTTAGCCACTTTTGCACCCCTCTCATGGCAAAGACTTCAGTAACTTTTCAGATGTTCTGCCACAATGCACTGGTACTCTCTGAATCCAAAGATGTCTTCAGACAAATCCTCCCAGCTACCTTTCTCAGTCGTCATCTTCAGTACTCTACCCTCAGATACCTCAACGCTCTTTTTTGTCTGGTGGACAGTATTTTTTTTCCTTTCCATGGGAAAACACCTGTTGTGTCGTCTTGCATTCTTATCTACTCTGTAGTTTTTACAGTATAAGCTTTATGAAAATAATATATAATAATGCAGCTCTCTTTGTACTGAAGTGATCAATTGACAAAACATATTACATAAAGAAAGCAAGGTATAGAACAGAGTGTATAACCTGCTCCATTTCTGTAAATACATGTATAGATATGGCAATGCATTAAACATTTCTGGAAGAATACATGAGCGGTAGCAGGGATTGCCTCTGGGGAGGGAAAATAGATGTCTGGGGGACAGGACTGGATGGGAAATTTTTCACTGCCTTTTTATATCTCTCAAATTCTATATCATGCAAATAACCTATTCAAAAATAAATAAAAGATAATTATAAAACATTTATAATTTGGCTTCTTCAGTCCTGCCAAGCTCCAGATCATCTGATTCTCATCCACAGACAGAAAGTAGCTCTTTTGGCAAAGCTATCTTTTTTGCCCTTCTCTGCTTCCTGATGTGCCACTCTTTCTTGTAGAACTTTATTGAAGGCTGCATGAAGCAGCAGCCTGCTCCAACATTCTGAATTTTTCCCCTTCATTAGAAGGGAAAACACTTCAGTAGGAAGATGGCCTGAGTCCCAAATATATCAGATGGTGGTTTAGCCACTTTGCTAACTTGCCAGACTAAGAGGGGTCCGCACTACCCGTCATCTGACCTCTTTGGCCAGGCCAAGACTGTATTTTAAGGTCTGTTACTTGCAAGAATTTTTATTATCTGCAGGCCTATCACACTGAATAGATGTTTAATTAATTATGATGCATATAAACGCATGAATGAATAATTTTTATTTACAGGAATAATCCACCTAATTTTAAATGTATTAACTAATAGGGATTTTAAAAGTCTGTATTTTAAATTTCCCAACTGTTCAGTAATTATAGCTGTCTTTTTTCCCCCTGATTCCAAGATCCACTCAAGGATCATGCATTGTATTCAGTTGTCATATCCATTTAACCTCCTTTAAACTTAAAAAAAGAAAAATTCCCAGCCTTCTTGTGTCATGTTGTTGACATGTTTTAAAAGTCTGGGCAAATTGTTTGCAAGATGTCCCTTAATTTAGATTTTTCTGATTTTTTTTTTTGATTATTAGATTGAGATTAAACATTCTTGGCAAGAATATTCCATTGGTGATGTTGTGCTTTCTCAAGGTATCATATCAAGTGTAAGAGGAGATTAGTAACACAGTAGAAAAGCACACTTCTATGGTTTGATGGAAGATCCAGTTTGAGTTTTTCAATTCTACTTGCTTTAACTTTACACTAAACAGGTAGTTTCTAAGTGGTTTGTACTTAAATAGACCAGGTAGCAGGAAATAGTATTATATCCAGTCCATTTGCTATCATTTTGGAACAACAAAAAGTTGCCTTTTTAAATTTATCAGTTCTTGTGAGTTTGTAACAGTTTGGGGAGCTCTGATAAAATCAACTTTCTGATTTGCAAAGCGGAGGGCCAGGTGGTAATAATATCCATTCATAGCACTGAAGTGAGAATTACTTGAGATGTTAACAGAAGTAAAATATCACTGAAAGTAATATGCTCTGTGAAGAGTCTCTATTAATATAATAAACCCCACTCAGGTATTTCTCTTTAAAAACCACATATATGGCATACACTATTGTTATTGTATCTGACACTGTTGTACTTTATGAATATTAATCTTTATAATGACCCTTCTACTTGGGTACTGTTATTATCCCTATTTACAGATGAGGAAACTAAGGCACAGAGAGGATAAGTAATGTTCCCAAGGTCATATAACAAATAAGTGGTAATGGGGGACTTCCCTGGTGGTCCAGTGGTTAAGACTCCACGCTTCCAATGCAGAGGGCGTGGATTCAGTCCCTGGTCGGGGAACTAGATCCCGCATGCATGCCGCAACTAAGAAGCCCACATGGCACAACAAAGGTCCCTCATGCCACAACTAAAACCCAATACAGTCAAAAGTAAATAAATAAAATGGTTAAAATGGTAAATTAAAAAAAAAAATAGGACTTCCCTGGTGGCACAGAGGTTAAGAATCTGCCTGCCAATTCAGGGGACACGGCTTTGATCCCTGGTCCGTGAAGATCCCACATGCTGCAGAGCAGCTAAGCCCATCCTCCACAATTACTGAGCCTGTGCTCTAGAGCCCATGAACCACAACTACTGAGTCCGCTTGCCACAACTACCGAAGCCTACGCGCCTAGAGCCCATGATCTGCAACAAGAGAAGCCACCACAATGAGAAGCCCACGTACCGCAATGAAGGGTAGCCCCCGTGCACCGCAACTAGAGAAAGCTTGCACACAGCAACAAAGACCCAATGCAGCCAAAAATAAATAAATAAATTTTTTTTTTTTTTAAAAGTGGTAGTATTTCCAACTGTTTTTCTGTGAGACCCCACTTGAAAACAGGCAGCAGCCTATATAGCTGCAGTGTGTACTTAAGAATAATTTACATTCCTTTAAATAAATGTGTGTGTCTATGTTATTTCTGTTACAGAGAGAAGAGGTACTCCTTTATAGGGACTCGTAAAGACATAGAAGATCTAGAGATTTACTGCCTCCATTACGCTGCTGGGTCTCACAGCACGTGTTATGTTTTTATCAGTTTCTCTGCAGAAGGTAGGAGTTGTTTTCTCTGCATGAATTCTTCATATAATTATAGTTATCTTGTCTGTGAACTTAATATTTATTGAATATGAAAAACATCTGACATCTATAGATTAAAATGCCAATTGGGAGATTGGGATTGACATATATACACTAATATGTATAAAATGGATAACTAATAAGAACCTGCTGTATAAAAAAATAAATAAAATTCTAAAATTCAGAAAATAAATAAAATGCTGGACTTCTCGAAAAAGTTGACATACAAACACCTCTAAAGAATATTTCTATTATAAAATTAATACATGTTTATTGTAAAAAAAAAAAGAAGACAATATGGAAAAGTAGAGTAATCTTACCACCTTGAGATAAGTACTTTTTATATGTTATCATGTCTTTCTGAATTTATTGATATGTCTATATGATGCATAATAATACATATATAATTATGCATTATGTATTATTATATACAT
The DNA here is from genome assembly GCF_011762595.2 of Tursiops truncatus. Taxonomy (NCBI): domain Eukaryota; kingdom Metazoa; phylum Chordata; class Mammalia; order Artiodactyla; family Delphinidae; genus Tursiops; species Tursiops truncatus. Next base: position 81,549,548 of record NC_047040.1, on the reverse strand, counting down.
ATGTACATATATTATGACTAAAAATAATAGAATATAAATGCTCCTTGGCTAGAATGTTTCTTTTTTAATTTTTTTAAATTTAATTTAATTTTATATTAGAGTGTAGTTGATTTACAATGTTGTGTTCATTTCAGGTGTACAGCAAAGTGATTCAGTTATACATATACCTATATCCATTATTTTTCAGATTCTTTTCCCATATAGGTTATCACAGAATATTGAGTAGACTTCCTTGTGCTATACAGTAGATCCTTGTTGATTGTCTACTTTATTTATAGTACTGTGTATATATCAATCCCAATCTCCCAATTAATTCCTCCCTACCACTTTCCCCCTTGGTAACCATAAGTTTGTTTTCTACATCTGTAACTCTGTTTCTATTTTGTAAATAAGTTCATTTGTATCATTTTTTTAGATTCCATATATAAGCGATATTATACGATACTTGTCCTTCTCTGTCTGACTTACTTCACTCAGTATGACAATCTCTGGGTCCATCCATGTTGCTGCAAATGGCATTATTTTGTTCTTTTTTATGGCTGAATAATATTCCATTGTATATATGTACCACATCTTCTTTATTCATTCCTCTGTCAATGGACATTTAGGCTGCTTCCATGTCTTGGCTATTGTAAATAGAGCGGCAGTGAACATTGGGGTGCATGTATCTTTTCAAATTATGGTTTTGTCCAGATATATGCCCAGGAGTGGGATTGCTGGATCGCATGGTACTTCTATTTTTAGTTTTTTAAGGAACCTCCATACTGTTCTCCATAGTGGCTGTAGCAATTTACATTCCCACCAACAGTGCAGGAGGGTTCCCTTTTCCCCACACCCTCTCCAGCATTTATTGTTTGTAGACTTTTTAATGATGGCCATTCTGACTGGTGTGAAGTGATAACCTATTGTAGTTTTGATTTGCTTTTCTCTAATAATTAGTGATGTTGAGCATCTTTTCATGTGTTTGTTGGCCATCTGTATGCCTTCTTTGGAGAAATGTCTATTTAGGTCTTCTGCTCATTTTTTGATTGGGTTGTTTGTTTTTTTGTTATTGAGCTGCATGAACTGTTTATATATATTGGAGATGAATCCCTCCCTGGTCACTTCATTTGCAAATCTTTTCTCCCATTCTGTGGGTTGTCTTTTCATTTTGTTTATGGTTTCCTTTGCTGTGCAAAAGCTTTTAAGTTTCATTAGGTCCCATTTGTTTATTTTTGTTTTTGTTTTCATTACGCTAGGAGGTGGGCCAGAAAAGATCTTTCTGCAATTTATGTCAGAGAATGTTCTGCCTATGTTTTCCTCTAAGAGTTTTATACTTTGCCACCTTACGTTTAGGTCTTTAATCCATTTTGAGTTTATTTTGTGTATGATGTTAGGGAGTGTTCTAATTTTATTATTTTACATGTAACTGTCCAGTTTTCCCCACACTACTTATTGAAGGGACCATCTTTTCTCCTTTGTATTTTCTTGCCTCCTTTGTCATAGATTAGTTGACGATAGGTGTGTGGGTTCATCTCTGGACTTTCTATCCTGTTTTATTGATCTATGTTTCTGTTTTTGTGCCATTACCATATGGTTTTGATTACTGTAGCTTTGTAGAATAGTCTGAAGTCAGGGAGCCTGATTCCTCCAGCTCTGTTTTTCTTTCTCAGGATGCTTTGGCTATTCAGGGTCTTTTGTGTTGTAAAATTGTAAAAAAAATTTTTCTAGTTCTGTGAAAAATGCCATTGTTAGTTTGATAGAGATTCCATTGAATCTGTAGATTGCCTTGGATAGTATAGTCATTTTGATAATATTGATTCTTCCAAACCAAGAACATGGTATATCTCTCCATTTCTTTGTGTCATCTTTGATTTCTTTCATCAGTATCTTATAGTTTTCAGAGTACAGGTCTTTTGCCTCCTTAAGTAGGTTTATTCCTAGGTATTTTATTCTTTTTGATGTGTTTGTAAATGGGATTGTTTCCTTAATTTCTCTTTCTGAACTTTCGTTGTCAGTGTGTAGGAATGCAAGAGATTTCTGTGTATTAATTATGTATCCTGCAACTTTACCAAACTCATTGATGAGCTCTAGTAGTTTTCTGGTAGCATCTTTAGGATTTTCTATGTATAGTATCATGTCATCTGCAAACAGTTTCAGTTTTACTTCTTCTTTTCCGGATTTCTTTCTTTTTCTTCTCTGATTGCTGTGGCTAGGACTTACAAAACTATGTTGAACACAAGTGGCTAGAGTGGACATCTTTGTCTTGTTCCTGATCTTTGAGAAAATGCTTTCAGTTTTCACCATTGAGAATAATGTTGCTGTGGGTTTGTCATATATGGCCTGTATTATGTTGAGGTATGTTACCTCCATGTCCACTGTCTGGAGAGTTTTTATCATAAATAGGTGTTGAGTTTTGTGAAAAGCTTTTTCTGCATCTATTGAGATGATCATATGGGTTTTTTTCTTCAGTTTGTTAATGTGGTGTATAAATTGATTGGTTTGTGTATGTTGAAGAATCCTTGTGTCCCTGGGATATATTCCACTTGATCATGGTGTGTGATCTTTTTAATGTGTTGTTGGATTCGGTTTGCTAGTCTTTTGTTGAGGATTTTTGCGTCTACGTTCATCAGTGATATTGGCCTGTAATTTTCTTTGTTCATGATATCTTTGTCTGGTTTTGGTATCAGGATGATGTGGCCTCAGAGAATGAGTTTGGGAGTGTTTGTTCCTCTGCAGTTCTTTGGAAGAGTTTGAGAAGGATTGGTGTTAACTCTTCTCTAAATATTTGAATAGAATATAGAATTCACCTGTGAAGCCATCTAGTCCTGGACTTTTGTATGTTTGAAGTTTTTAATCACAGTTTCAATCTCATTACTTGTAATTGGTCTGTTCATATTGTCTATTTCTTCCTGGTTCAGGCTTGGAAAGTTGTACCTTTTTCAGAGTTTGTCCATTTCTTCTAAGTTGTCCATGTTATTGGCATATAGTTGCTTATAGTAGTCTCTTTTGATGCTTTGTATTTGTGGTGTCAGTTGTAACTTCTCCTTTTTCATTTCTAATTTTATTGATTTGAGTCCTGTCCCTTTTTTTCCTGATGAGTCTGGCATAAGATTTATCAAATTTGTTTATCTTCTCAAAGAAACAGCTTTTAGTTTTATTGATCTTTGCCATTGTTTTCTTCATCTGTATTTCATTTATTTCTGGTCTGATCTTTATGATTTCTTTCATTCTACTAACTTTGGGTTTTGTTTGTTCTTCTTTCTGTAGTTGCTTTAGTTGTATTTTTAGGTTGTTTATTTGAGATTTTTCTTGTTTCCTGAGCTAAGATTGCATTGTTATAAACCTCCCTTTCAGAACTGCTTTTGCTGCGTCCCATAGGTTTTGGATCATTGTGTCTTCATTGTTGTTTGCCTCTAGGTATTTTTTTATTTCTTTGATTTCTTCAGTGATCCATTGGTTGTTTAGTAACATTGTTTAGCCTCCATGTGTTTGTGTTTTTTACAGTTTTTTTCCTATAATTGATTTCTAATCTCATTGAGTTGTGGTCAGAAAAGATGCTTGATATGATTTCAATTTTCTTAAATTTACCAAGGCTTGATTTGTGGACCAGGATGTGAACTCACCTGGAGAATGTTCCATGCTCACTTGAGAAGAAAGTGTATTCTGCTGCTTTTGGATGGAATGTCCTATCAATATCAATTAAGTCTCTCTCGTCTAATGTGTCATTTAAGGCTTGTGTTTCCTTATTGGTCTTCTGTGTGGATGATTTGTCCATTGGGGTAATTGGGGTGTTAAAGTCCCCCACTATTATTGTGTTACTGTCAGTTTCTTGTTTTATGGCTATTAGCATTTGCCTTATATATTGAGGTGCTCCTATGTTGGGTGCATATATATTTACAATTGTTATGTCTTCTTCTTGGATTGGTCCCTTCATCATTATGTAGTGTCCTTCCTTGTGTCTTGTAACAGTCTTTATTTTAAAGTTTATTTTGTCTGATTAAAAAGCTGCTACTCCAGCTTTCTTTTGGTTTCTATTTGTATGGAATACCTTTTTCTATCCCCTCATTTTCAGTCTGTATGTGTCCCTAGAGCTGAAGTGGGTCTCTTTTAGACAGCGTATACATGGGTCTTGTTTTTGTATCCATTCAGCCAGTCTTTTTCTTTTGGTTGGAGCATTTAATCCATTTACATTTAAGGTAATTATTGATATGTATGTTCCTATTGACGTTTTCTTAATTGTTTTGGATTTGCTTTTGTAGGTCTTTCTTCTTCCCTTTCTCTTTTGTTCTCTTCTCTTGTGATTTGATAACTATCTTTGGTGTTGTGTTTGGGTTGCTTTTTCTTTTTGTGTGTTATGTATTGTAATTTTTTGGTTTGCTGTTCCCATGAGGTTTTGATATAGCAGTCTATATGTATACAAGGTTGTTTTATGTTGCTGGTCTCTTTCCCACCTAGGGAAGTTCCTTTAACATTTGTTGTAAAGCTGGTTGTTTTTGTTTTATGTACTTACTTTTTGCCATATAAAGTTAGCATTTTTATGAGGTTAAATCTGTCATCTTCCTCATGGGTTCTGGTTTTGGTGTCTGCTGGTCCATTGGCTTTTTTTTTTTTTTTTTTTTGAACTGTGTATATTACGGATGGTTTTAAACACAGAGTATTTGGCAGAATAGTATAATGAACCTCCATGTACCTCAGTCTGGCTTCAGTAATTAAGAACTCACAGCTAATCTTGTTTCGCTTATATCGTCTGTATTATTTTGAAGCAAATTCAGATATTAAATCATTAAGTACTTCAGTATGCACACTGACCTTAAAGGTATTTTTAACTAACCTGTATTTTACATCTGCCATAGTTTGTCTTGCTGGAATCACTGACTTTCACTACAAGATACTTATAATGTTAAACCAAACATCAGCATTAGTTAAGATTATTGTTACATAATTTAGGATTTTAAAATAGCCTCTATGAGAATTTAATTATACTGAATACTTATGTTACTCCTCTCGCATTGATTAAATACACATATCTGTATGATATCCGTATAACTTTTTTGTTACTAAAGTTATATCTTTCTTTTTTAACCAAATCCTGTTCTTTTAATCATTTTTTTTTTTTTTAGATGTTGGGGGTAAGAGTTTATTAATTATTTATTTTTGCTGTGTTGGGTCTTCATTTCTATGCGAGGGCTTTCTCTAGTTGTGGCAAGCGGGGGCCACTCTTCATCACGGTGCGCGGGCCTCTCACTATCGCGGCCTCTCTTGTTGTGGAGCACAAGCTCCAGACACGCAGGCTCAGTAGTTGTGGCTCACGGGCCTAGCTGCCCCGCAGCATGTGGGATCCTTCCAGACCAGGGCTTGAACCCGTGTCCCCTGCATTAGCAGGCAGATTCTCAACCACTGCGCCACCAGGGAAGCCCCTAAAGTTATATCTTAATAAAAAGCTTCAGCTTCCTTTTTTACTAAAGTTATGCCTTATTAGAATCTATAACTCTTCTTATACCATGATATAAATTTTATTTTCCTGTCCTCAGAAGGCACTATCCTAAATTGTGAATTATGTTACTATATTAAAAAGACTTTCCAAGCCTTTTGAGTAAAACTTCGTATACGCCTCTCCAGAAACATAACAGGGTTTGTTTTGGTTTTTTTTTAATCTGTGGATTAGATAGAATTTCATTTGTTATATGTGGTTAATATCTGATTAGTTTTTGAGCTATCAGTTCAGAAGAAAGCAATACCATCTTAAGGCCTTCTTTGGGGTTTGATACTGAATGTAAAAGTTCATCATAAGAAGTTAAGAAAGTATCTCATGATTACTAATGCCAGAAAGAGTACAGAATATCATTAGACATGATTCTTATTCAAAGAAGAAGGATAAAAAAAACAGAGTTAGTCTCAACTGGAAATAAGATTGTCAGTACATATCAAATGCAGAGAAGGAAAATAAATCTGAACCTTCGTCACAGCTAAGTAATATCATGTAAGTTTTTATAGTTAAGAGACTCCTTTAGGTTAATATTGCCAGATTATTTCATTTTATAAGTGAGAAAACAGAAGAGCAGAGAGCTTAGCTGAAGCTTATCCAAAGTCACAAGAATGTTTCTTTATCCAGTTTTCTCAGAAGATATTTAAGAAGTATTATAAATAAAAGATTCTTAAAAGTTATCATTATTAGCAATAATAACAGTTATTCAGTGCTTACTATGTAGCAGTCAATCTACTAAATACTTTGAATTATTTATTTCATTTAATCCTTACAGTGTGCTTTGAGGTAAAATCTTTTATTATCCCCTTTTACAGAGGTAAGGAATCTGACTCTAACCCAGGCAGCCCGAGACACATAGCTCTCACTCTTAACTGCTGTTATTCAGAGCAGAGACTCCTAAATGTTATAATCAGTAAGAAATTGTATTTCTCTATCAACTAAAGTAGACAGAGTTACTGGAAGAACAGAGAGAGGATTCCAGCAGTCAGTCCTAGAGATAAAGCAGGAATGGAAAGTTTTGGCAAGATAGATGGCAAGAAATTACATCCTAAGGAAAAATAATGTGAAAGGTCTAATTAAAGAAATTTGTGGCATGATTTGACTCTAGATTATTCCCTTATTTTCAGGGAATGCTGCATCCCTCAATTCATTTTTGCATTTATAAATTTTATTTTGGTTTTCAAATAAAGGATGGCTTATCTTTTTCATAAATTAATGAAGAAAGCAACACCCAAAACGTGTTGACTGTTGCTCTAGGTTTTAATGTTTGCTGCAGTTCGTGTCTAAAGGTACACATGAATTAAGCAAAAAAATGAAATCATGAAAGAAGAAAGAATTTTTTTTAATGAATTTGCAAATTTAGTTCTAAGTAGCAATCACAGTTTTAGCTTGAGGCTTTTCTGGGTGATTGTGAATAATGATTAGGTGAGATTACAGACCCCAGGCAAAGCCCGAGGACATTAATCCTCCTAGACAGTCATTTATCCTCAAAATAAATGGTCCTTAGTTTGTGGAGTATTGTTTGAAATACCAGAAGGAATCAAGACTTGAGTCTGTCATTTTATCCCAAGGGTCATCTCAGGAGTCTGAAGCTTAAATGTTAAGATAAATGTTTACCAAAATGAAAACCGTTGGCAGGCTTTTCATTTACTGTTGCTTTATTTTATTTTTACTGCTTTGGGGGTATGTATTTTTATTTACCCTTAGATGGAATTACGTATTAAAAAATTGTAACCCCAAGAAAGTAATATCACTATTGAAAATTGTGTTCAACTGTGTAGAGCATCTATTCAGGGGAAATGGGTAAGATTTTTTTAGAAAGATAATAAATTCCACCTCTCATTTTTATTAGATTTTCATGGAAATTTATGTTTGAGAGAATTCTGATTTACTACTCTTTGCTAAAAACATTCTTCTAGCCCGATCTTATCATGTAAAATTATGAACTGGTTAGTGTGGCTATTTTGAAAGCCCTGAAGTTTTGAATTCGTGGATAATTATGTATTTTCAATTACCAAAGTCTCCATTTCCTTCGATCCTTATAGCTCTTTGCTCTAACTCTTCTCTAAAAACTTTGTGACTTAAATTCTTAAAATGACTCCACCCTCTTTTAAAACATATTTACATAATAGGTAGTAAGAGGGAGGAAATTAACAAACTAAAACATTTACTTAACTCACCCAATGTATGGAATAATAATGGTGATAATACTAATAAAAAGGGTAGTGTTCTCGTAATCATCTAATAACATGAAGAAGGGTAACGAGGCTTTATATAGGGTTTACTATATGCCGGTCACTATTCTAATTCACATTCTAACTCAAAACTCCATTATTATCCCCAATTTTAAATGAGGAAACTGAGTCAATAAGAGATTAAATAGTAAGTAGTAAATTTGGGATCAGAAACCTGAACCAGGGCTTGAGGGAGCCACAGTAGAAAATTCTCAGTCCTACATGGCCTCACATCAATACATATAAGGCTTTGTACTGGGAACATAGTGGTAAATGAGGTAGGCACAGTTCCTGATTTCATTAAACAGAAAATTACACAATTTATTTCATTTCCACATTGTAAGGTAATGCAAGAACATATGTAGGGACCTCATATAGTCTGGGAAAATCAGGCAAAGGATCTCCGAAGAAGGGGCTTTTTGGCTAAGATCTGAGGGATGAGTAGGATCTACAAGGTCAGGTGGAAATGGGGAGTAGGATAGGCAGGGGCCACACTGTGACTTTTATGGGCCCTAGACACTTTTGCCTTCATGGGCCCCTTCCTCCATAAGAATATTAAAAATTGTATTTTGTGATTATACTGGTATGAAGACAAATATGTTAGTATTATATACTAAAACATTTTCTTTCAACGAAAAGTGTTTTTTTTTTCCTTATTTTAATAAAAAGTAAAACATTTTCATGGACTCCTAAAAGTATTTTGGGCCCTAGGCACTTGTGCCCGCTGTACTTAATGGATAAGTCAGCCTGGATGTGAATATTGGGCCAAACATTTCAGATGGAAGGAGCAGCATAGGGACTTGCTTGCTCAGGAAACTGAAAGGGGGCCAGTGTGGTCAGAGCAGAGAGTGCAGGTGAGGGAGGCATGAAGTGAGTCTGGTGAGGCAGGCAGGGCCCTGTAGGCAGTGTTATTTATCCTAAGAGCTTCCAAAGGGTGTGTGTGTGTGTGTGTGTGTGTGTGTGTGTGTGTGTGTGTGTGTGTGTGTGTGTGTGTGTGTGTGTGTGTGTGTGTGTGTGTGTGTGTGTGTAGATGGGTGTGCTTAAGTCAAATTAATATATGCACATGGTTAAAATCAATAGTTCTTTGGTTCCCCTTTTCCCACTGACGCCTCACTTCTCTTTCCACTTTTCCTTCCGATATTTATCTTCATTTATCCAGGTAAAAGTAATTTGCTTCCACCTCAAATTTTTTAATTTATCACTTTTAGGCATCATATAGTAACGCACACACACATACACACACACACAAATAAAGGAGGCATTATAAATTCACTCACTTAATCCTACCCCACCTCTACCTTTGCTCTATCCTTCTTCATTTGGTTTTATCTCTGTTTTGGGTTTCTCTGTTGTAACTGTGGATACAGCAGTATACCTTTATAATACCTCTATTTCTTATCCCATTAACTGTAGGTGCTGCTTTGGGATTGTCCCCTCTAGCAGATGAGGATAAGTGTGTCCACATTCTCCATGGTTCTGTTCTCAGTTCTTTCATTTTTGTATTTCTAAAATTGATGCCATTTACATCTATTTTATAACCATAATTAAGCATTTATATATTATTGTGTGAAAAGTGCCTTTGCATTTTCTGTTCCCACTACCTGGAACATCCATTCACCCACAGGACCACATTGACTGTTCCTGCCCTTCCTTAAGTTCTTGACCCAAGTGACAGCTGCTCAGTAGGGCTGTTCCTGACCATCTTATCGGAAATAGCAACTCCCCTACCTAGGATTCTTGTTTTACTGTCTGTTGTATTTTTCACTGTAGCACTTATTGTTAATACAAATCATATATTGTATTTCACTTAATTTTTAAAATTATTGTCACTCTCCCTGTCCTTGACTACAGCTTCAAGGAGACAAGGATTATGTACTTTAATTTCTTTGATTTTTTTGGTTTACTATTTTTCCCCTCACTTTTATAATCTCAGTGGCTAAAATAGTGCCAGATACAGAATCATTTAAATTAATGATTAATTATAGTCCCAAGTAGTCTTCTTTGGTTATATTCCCTTACTTAGGCCATTTTTCAGTTTTCTTAAAATTTCTAATTGCCTATTTTTGTTTTTCTTGCATTGTTTTTCTTTGTCATATTCCCAATTCTTTCCAACTCTTCAGTATGTGAAACATTCTGGGCATCTCTTTTTGTTTTTGTTCTTTTCCCTGGGAGCTGCTCTTCTAGATCCTTACATCCTTTGGCTGCACAACTGTCATCCTAAGGCTTCCCTTTCCTCCTCAACCCACATTTTTTTTCTTTTTCATTGTACATCCTCCTTTAATGAAGCATATCCCTTAGCAACTTTCTAAGAAAGAATATATGGATGATAAACTTTCTGAACTTTCACATGTTTGAATGTTCTTTATTTTATTCTCACTAGAAGTGTATCCAGGTTCTAACATCAGAAGGTGCAAGCGTGGGAGCAGGGCCTCACTGGGGGAAAGGGGAGAAGTGGGGTTGTGCATCAGTATTGGAGAGGGAGAAAAAGCATTAAAAGGTGCCACGTTCGACTACTTGCCCTACATGAGACACAGTCTAAAAACTGACATTTTGTGCCACTTCTACAACTGACTGTTTTTATAATAGTCTTAACAATCATTGTGTTAAAAATTGTAGAAAGAGTACCGACTTTGAAGAATGTGCTGAGGATAAGCAGTTGCTGCCTATCTAACTGCTTGCCGTCTGAATTGTAGGTTGTCTGGGATTCTAGGGTACAAATCATTTTCCCACTGAACTTGGATGGTGATGCTCCACAATCTTTTAAAATTTATTTACACCAGCCTGAGTTGGTCCTTTGTAGCTCATCTATTCTTTCCTTCTGGTAACTTTTGGGGTCCATTCTTGTTTTTCTTGGTGTTTTCAGTTCCCAATGATGTGCATATAGGCTTTTTTCTGTTCATGTTGTATTCAGTGAGCACTTTCATCTGAGGAGTTTAATCCCTAGAAAATCATCTTGTACTATTTCTTTAGTAATGTCCTTCCTTTTTTTCTTTTTTTTCTTCTTGTTCTTTCCTTCTGTAACTGTTGTTATTCTGTGAAGGACCACATGAGCTGAACATCTAATGTCTCTTCTTTATAATAATATTTTCTATTTCTTTTTAAATCTATTTCCAGGCAATGCTCTCAATTCCTAAAACCAAACCAAAAAAAGAGATTCATAGGAGGGTTGAAATATAAAATTATGTTTTCATTTTCCAAGAGTCTTTCATATTCTCTGGGAGTTTTGTTTGTTTGTCTTTGTTTGTTTAAAGATGAAGAGGGTAGTGATTAAGAGCACAGATTTTGGAGCCAGACTGAGCTTGAATTCCTGTCTCCCACTTAGTAACTCTGTGACCTTGAGCAATTTTAAATTATCTATCTCTGTCCTAATCTGAAATGGGGATAATAATAGTCTGCTTATCTCAGAGTTCTAAGAATTAAATGAGTTTGTAAACATAAAACGTTAAGAATAAAATCTGGAATGTAGTAAGCCTTATATGTATTTGCTATTATCGTTACTATTATAATCATCTCTAATATTATTTTGTGTATGATGTCTGCTCACTGTCCCTGAGGATGCTAGCTAGAGTTCTTTTTAAAATTCATCTTTTTTCCCTAAGTTACCCATTGCCTCCAATTCAGCTTCATTTTTCTGTTTGCTTTTTGGGGTTTTTTTCCTCTTTTTTATGCAGGAAGCTTTCTTTAAATATCTGGTAATTCTTGGATACAGGTTCATATATAACAGTGAGGAAATAAACAGCTGATGGGGAGCTTTGCATACAAAGGCAGCTTTTCCTGATTTCAGGTGTTTAGGGTGGCTAGGACAGGACCCATTCATTACAATCCAGAGTCCCTAAATGCCAGAGATAAAAGCTATTCATAGGATTGATTTTCCCCAAGAGGAGCCCTTTGATTATTTCTTTAGGAATGCCTTGCTTCAGTGGATGTGGGTGCCAGCTGTTCCTTATACAAACCTTAAATTAATCCCCCCGTTTTCAGCCCAACCTCTCACTGCTGCTCTCATTGCTGCCCTCTCACTGGGCATCCGCGAGCCTTTGAACCTCTCTGTAGTTCTGCAGATGGATGGGTCTGATCTTAGCATTTGCCACTCCATGTCTACTGTAGGCTGAGGTTTCCTGTGCTCCACCGCAGCATTTTCCTCTCTGTATTTTCCTGTTCACATTAATTTTTTGAAATCTCTTATCTGTTGATGGTCTGTCCCCCATACATTGTGGTGTCACTTATTTTTTATTCCTTTACTATCATTTTAGTAGGTCTTAAAAGAAGTAAAAACATGTATGGTCTACCTCCCATCTTTAACTAGCAGTCATTGAATGTTCGTAAGTAGAAAAATGACCAGATCAAATGTCATTTGAAGTATAGCAGCATAAACTAACAGACTAAGTTTTCCTGGATATAATTATATGATGCTTATAGCACCTAGCACATGATAGATAATAAAACTAGTTATTAAAATAATGACATAAATATATGTTCTTAGACATAAATAGATCAATATTTAATGAAATAAATATTAAGCAAAATATATTTATCATATTACATAAAATATTAATATGTTATATAATATATTATTCCCCAGGCTAAAACAGAAGTAACTTTCTTCAGAAATCATCTAATCTCTACCTACTCTAGCAGTGCTTTCCATCTGTTGCTGAATACCAACCTATCTCTTTTATCATTGAATATAAACGTGATTTTGCATATAATAGCAGTAAATTAGTCTTAAACCAGCCTTTGACTTCTAGAAGCTTATAATCCTTTATTTGCAGTAAGATGACAGCTATGAGGATCAAAATACTGTCTCATAGGGTGGCAATGATGATTAAATGAGATAAAATATATAATTTCATTTTCCCCTTCTTCATACTGTGGACCCATTTTTAAACCACCTCTAGAATATTTCCATAACTAGAGTAAATTAGCTAATCCAAATCCCCTAACCTGTATCTATATGAAAATTTTGGTACTTTAAAGAGGATTGTTGCCAGCTCATGGAATGTTACATCTAAAAAGTGTTTTTCCTGCTTTCTTGTTGTCTTAAGCAGCTCTGTTGGGTACTTGATTAAAAGATACTTGTAAGCTTTAGTGCTGTTAAAGAAATATACATTGATTATAGCCAAGTCTTTATACTATGAATCATTTCTTTATCAAAGTTCTATCTTTATAAATTCTAGTCACTTAAATGCAGTTTTTTAGTATTTCCCATCTAATTTGTTGTGCTGTCATGTGTGATTTCTCTTTAATGTTATTGAATAGATTAAGAAAAATGCACTTAGACAAGTTGCTTTCATTTGAATATCCCTTAAAAAGAAATATACATACATAAAAATTATAAGTGGTAGCAGAGTTTTATTATAGATTATTAGGGTCTCTCATTTACTTCCTTTCTTTCACATAACCTGGGGAAGGGGAAAGGAGAAATTTTAAATCCAAAACCTAATAAATTCAGTAGATTTCAAGGAAAATAATAAAAATTACAGTAAAGAAGATTCCAGACTCCAGATATCTACAACTATGTGATTGTGGCTTAAAGAAATTAGGAAACCACTATGCATTTTTCATAATTAAAATATATTGTCCACCCCTTGAGTTTCCTTATATAAATAAAAAGATTGTAATTTCAGATATCATTATTGTCATACCTATTTGCCTTTATTGTAACTGGAAATTTTCAGTATCTTCTTCTTGTCTCTTTCTGACTGTTCAGTGCTCACACACACATACAGTGTGTGCACGTACACACACACACACACATCTGAGGGAGTAGTAAAAACAAAAGGCATTTTATTAAGTAAATAACGCTCCTCAATGGTTTTATTCATTTTAAATAATAGATCAGAAGTTCATTTTCAGGGCACTAGCTTCTATTTTTACATAGGAATTATTTTTAAAACCATACTATGCTATTTTCTTTCATAATTTGAATGTTGTTATGATTTCTTGGTAGCACTACAGAAATCTTCCTGCTTGTTTTTTTTCCTATTCACAGTATTCAAAGTGAGTCATGTGACCTAGATATTGAAAATTGAGGTAGAGTGTGCTGCATTGCTGATATTTACTGTGAAACCTCAGAAACTGCTTCCACAGGCTAGAATTACAGGGTGCACGTGCACACCATTTAATATTGCTGCACAATCATTTTTAAATCTGGCATAAAATATTGTTTTAAAATATTCAATTAATAGAACATAATGCTTTTATATTCCAGTTTAAAAGGCACAAATAATGATTGTTCATTTTAAAGTTTTAGATCATGCTAGATAAGACTCATTATGGATTTTTCCCCATTATTTACCTTGTGTTTAGAATTACAGTAATCTACTTATTTTGAAATCTAACCCCAATAAGGTGCAATTAGTCTGTTGCTATTTCGTAATTCGGGATGAACTCTGTTAAATTATTAAAAATAAAATAGTATCTAGAGTCTGCAGTATAAAATTGTGATCATCAACAGAAGTTATTTTATCATCTGTCAGATTGGTGTAGAGCATCTCTTTCAAGAAGTCAGCTTTCACATTCAGGAAGCCATATTCTCCCAGTGTGGAAAGCTCTTTCACCATTTAATACTTTTGTGTAAAAAATAAAACCCAGAAAGGAAAGCACTGAATGAATTAAAGCATCTGAACAGGTGACTGACTTTCAAGTCATGTATGTACTGAAAGAATCTGATTTGTTTTCTCTTTACTCACTGCAAAAATATTATAAAATAGAAGAAATAACAGATTACATAGCAACTCCCAGCTAAGAAAATTAAAGCACAAATGTGCTAAGGATCAGCTCTGTAGTTTTGTTTGTCCTCTTTTTTTTTTTTTTGCGGTACGTGGGCCTCTCATTGTTGTGGCCTCTCCCGTTGCGGAGCACAGGCTCCGGACGCGCAGGCTCAGCAGCCATGGCTCACGGGCTCAGCCGCTCTGCAGCATGTGGGATCTTCCCGGACCGGGGCACGAACCCATGTCCCCTGCATCGGCAGGTGGACTCTCAACCACTGCACCATCAGGGAAGCCCTGTTTGTCCTCTTGATGACAGAGAGATTAGCTTACCAAACTAATTCATAGGTTTCTTTATATAGCCAGGGAAAACTACAGAGTACCAGGGCAGATGACCAGAATCCGTATTGAGAAGTCTAAGACCATAAGCTGGAAACTCAGTGCCTAGAATCCAATCTGAAGTACAAGGAGAGGCAGAAATAAGTAAGAAATACAACCAGGTTTGGCCAAAGCTGGGTAGAATGAGATGCAGTAAACAAATAAACAATAAGCAAATACAAGAGAGTGGCCCGGAACCAGGACTCTAACAGAAAGTGTGGGTGCAGCATATTAATATCTTTTGGGGGAGTGGGAATGGGAGGCATATCAGGACTAGATACTTATTATAATTGAACAGTACACCGAGCTCTGATTTGTCTCCAGCTCCTGGATGAATTTGCTCGTCCTTTTTCCCAAATCAGTATTTCCCAAACTGGTGTTTCATGGAACAGTCTTCTAAAAGGTGTATCATGAAGGCTGGAAGAAAATATCACTTGTCAAGTAAATCTGGAAAGTGAAAATACACACACACACACACACACACACACACACATATATGTATATATTCTTCATATTTTTCTTTCTTGAAAATGCATAATGCCCTTATCATGTAAAAGTTTCTTAGTAGTCCTGGAAAAAAGAAATCTGTAAACCCAACCATTCCCAAACATGTTTGACCTGGAACACTATTTTGCATCATATCAAGTTCCATCTTTTAGAGCTGTGTTCTCCAGGACACCAGTTTGGGAAACTAACTGTCTTGTTTTATAAGTATTTCAATAAGCTGTTGCAAAGCCATTTTTAAAAGGTAGGATATATGCTGAATAAACGAATGAATTTGTCCAATATTTACTAATATGTTGTTTCAACTTCGCACAAGATCCAGTCTTTGATACAAGAAGGGCTCACATTATTATCTGTATAGTCAGACAAATAGGAAATCACTATAGCAACTTATTTTTAAAGGTCACTTACTGTGTTGAGTTATATAAACTAGGCTCTACAACACAGAACCACTGATCCCATATTTGGGGCAGCAATCACTATTCATTAATAAGAGCATCAAAGCATGTTTCACAACAATTATATTGTGCTCTTAGTAATTCTTGGTAAAGAGGACTCCAACTAAAAGGGTCCTGAAGTGGTCTTGTGTTAACAAGACACACAGAACTGCCAGTAGCCAGGAGATTTGTACTTTCTGTTCTGGATCTGCCATCAGCTGTCTATGAGGCATTATAAAAGATATTTCTCTTCTGAAAAATGAAGAGATTACCACTTCCCAGCTAGATATTAAGAATGAACTTCTAAAAAATTCTAAGTTCTGTGCTCATTCTGTACCCAATATTAATGTGAATTTCCAAAAGATGGATGTAGTATTAAAAGTTTCTGTTACCCTATATTTTAAGTGATCTTCCAAACATAGTTTGGGAAATACAGGACTAAATATATTCCAAAATTCCTTGTAATTCTGAAATGTTATATTCAATTATTCTAAATTATATATTTACATTTTTCTCCTTACAAGAAAGAGGACGGTATAAGTTCTTTATAAGCAAAGAACTTTACCATGTGCTTGTGAGGGACCAGAGCTATTTGAAAAATGTCCTAGGTTACAGCATTATCTTATAACAGCTCAACGTTTAATTAGATCTTTTTAATTTTTAATTAATTAAAAATAATATATGCGTGATTTTAGAGTGTTAAAGATTTTTAAAGTTGTTATATAGTATTGGTCTTTATGATTTCTAGATAAAATACTCTAAAATCATGAACATATTATTTTTTACTTTAAAAAATTGCATGTTACAACTCTAAGGAAATAATAGCTAAAGAAGAAATAGTTTTTCCAAAATAGAAACCGTGTTGGTTTTTGTCACTTAATTTAGTAGTTCATCAGTGTCATGTGTCATTGCATATTCTTCTAAAACATTTTTGAATATGACATAGTAACTCTCTGCTATTAAAAACAACAAAAATAAAGGAAAAATATTTTATTTCTTTGGAGGTAGAGTGGAACGTAGAATGGTTGGGATTTTCTTAAGGAAAATTTAGTTGCAAAAAATATTTGGGACAGGAGACCATTTGAAAAGATTCTCACTGGCCAAATTTGAGACAGTTTGAGCATCAAAATAAATAATGATGATAATGAATTATAACACACTGAATAAAATAAGAATCCAACCATCCTATTCTTGCAACATTTCTCTGAGTTTGAATTTATACCAAAATAAAAAGTTTTAATACTTCTTTGAACTCGAGTATGCCACTGAGAGTTAAAACCTGTTTCATTATCATGGGTCAAATTGTTCCAAGTATTTAAGAAAAAAGGCCAAACCTTGGAAATGTATTCCTTGCTCTTTGTCCAAATTGATAAAATTATAAACCTAAATTAATATGGTGATTAATCCCCCTCTCTCAAGAAAAGGTAATTAATAGTGTATTTGTGAGCCATGTTAAGTTCTTTTTTTTTAAGATTTATTTATTATTTATTTATTTTATTTACTTTTGGCTGCATCGGGTCTCAGTTGTGGCCCACGGGATCCTCATTGAGGCCCGCAGGATCTTTCCTTGCAGAGCGCGGGCTTCTCTCTAGTTGTGGTGGGCGAGTTTTCTCTTCTCTAGTTGTGGCGTGCGGGCTCCAGAGCTCGTGGGCTCTGTAGTTTGTGGCACACAGGCTCTCTAGTTGAGGCACGCGAGCTCAGTAATTGTGGCATGCGGACTTAGTTGCCCTGCGGCATGTGGGATCCTAGTTCCCTGTCCAGGGATCAAACCCATGTCCCCTGCATTGTAAGGTGGACTCTTTACCCCTGGACCACCAGGGAAGTCCCTCATGTTAAATTCTTTATGTTAAATGTACCATGTGAATTCAGGGTATTAATATTTTAAGTGAATGCACTTGGAGAATGTACAATGGACAGCTATTTCAAGACGCACATAAAACTTAGACTACATCCATTCTTCCCAACCTCCACCCCACCTGCCACACGCTTGTTTATTCCTCATCCTCCACTTTATGTGGCTAATTCAAGTGTAACAAGAGCTTTGTCCGGTAATCTTTTTTGCCTTCTATATTTTGTAATCATTGTCACCGCTCTATAAAGGTGATAGTTTATGTATTAAATTAAGAAAGGTTTTTCTAAAAAGACTTTCTACTAAAAAAATTACCTGGTTTTTGATATTTTCTTTGTGTCATTTATTACTATGTTTTATTTTTTAAGTGGGATAATCATTAAATTATCCTTTTAAATATTTTGTGTGCATTGCCATTTTTTAAAACCTGGCACAATATGTATATTTACGTTATGTATGTTATTTACATGTATTATATGTATATTTACATAAAGGAAGTAAAAATATGTTTTACTTCTTTTATCCTTCTCAAAGTATAAATCTTGCCTTCTTTGGACACATAAGCTATATAGTCTTTATACACTAATTAATACTTGTTTTCTTTTCAGAAGTTACATTTGCGAGTTAGTTGACATTGCAAGTTGGCAAGTCAGAGTAAAATCCAGAGGACTAAATTGTTCTGTGGTTTAATTTTTTTAAGATATTTTCCGTTTAATAGATAATCAGGAGACAAAGACTGTAATAGATTCAGATATCAGCTGGTATAATTTTTGAATCCAAGAGTCTAGACCAAAAATAAATGTGTAAGAGGGGTAAACTAAGAGGGGCAAAGTATGTGTGAATATGTGAGTATGTTTGAAGCAGGATTTTTAAATTGTTTTGATGTTTCTGTGTAAGAAAGAATATTTTTATTATTATTAGGCCATACCGCACGGCATGTGGGATCTTAGTTCCCTGACCAGGGATTGAACCCGTGCCCCCTGCAGCGGAAGCTCAGAGTCTTAACCACTGGACCACCAGGGAAGTCCCAAGAAGGCATATTCTTATTCTTAATGTTATAAATATTGAGAGAGATGAAGGATTGTTTTCTCACAGAACATTTAATGGCTTTCTAAGTAAAAGTAAACATATAAGCATTTCAGCAAATGATTTTTTTTCTGTTGAATCTTATTTTTTTTAATTCCACCAAGAATTTTATAGTCTACATTCAAAATGTATTGAATAAAACATGTCAGTAATATTCTTGCCCTTTTAACAACCATATAATTTCTCTGAGAAAATGGTCCTGTGTCATCATGTAAAATTATTTTATAGAATTAAATCTTGGCGCTCTTATCTACATAAGAAAGGATTCAGCATCAATGTTGACCTACTTTTTTTCTCATTCACATTTTTTTAGCAAGAGAATAACTGTCTCACACCAAGATTTGAAACCAGGATTTTATCGTAACATATTTAAAAAGAGAAACTCATTCTTCTTGTGTTTCTGTAATCTGAATATCAGGTTATACCATATCAACAGCCAGCAGATGGAGAAAAAAAAAGTGCTCTGGGAAGCTAGGCTGTAAATACTAGGTTAATTCCAGAACTTCAAGATTTTCAAAATTTTGCTAAAGCTTCTCTAAACTCTCTGATCTTTTAGTAAGAAATTCATAGTTTAGAGTGGGAAGGAAAGGCACAGAATCTCAAGTTGAGGTCTGTATACTTCAGGTGGTTTCATCATCCTCTTATACTTCCTGTGAAAGCCATTTTTGGTCCTCTAATCTCCTCACTGGTGTCGGTTCAAAAAAATCGTTCAATTGGGAATAGAAAAGTGATTTTTTTTTTCCCATGATACCAGCGTTGTGACTCTTTTATACATCTAGTGATCTTCCTATTAAAAAAAAAATCAATGTATTAAATTTACCCTTAGTAATTGAATGCCCAGTTGGAAAAGCTGCTTTGGCTTTCATTCATTAAGTATAATTCATGCACATGTGCGCCAGGTTCTGTAATTGGATTAATGTTGCAGACATAGAAGATATAGTTCCCATTCTCAAGTTGCTTAAGACAAGCTGACTGAACCATAACAATGCAATATAATAAATATGATATAAGTAAGCACAATGTGCTATGGAGGTATGTAGTCATAGCTCCTAACCCAAAGTGGGTAGTTGTAGAAGTCAGTGATTTTGACTACCAAAGATGGGGTTAGTAAAATAGGAAGTGAATTTTGTGATCCAGATCAGCTTTTTTCAATACAAACATTAGTCTTATTAACATTACCAATGTATTGAATGTCTATGATATGTTAAATGTGACAACAAATGCAGTCTTATCATCTATATTAGATATCTTAATAATAATGAGAATTTTTTTTCCCTAAAAATTATTTGTCTTATTTCTTCTGATTGTTGGGCTCTTTATGGTTACTGGTATATGCCAGTTCAGGGCACACAACTCTCACGTACTGTTGGCTTTCAGAGATACCTAAGGAAAACTATGGATTCATTAGTAAAAATTCATCCTTTACTACTATAAACCCAACTCAAACTCATGTCATACTAATGATTGTTGGATCATTCCCTTCATCCTTGTGTGTGAAGGACAGTAAATCATGATTACATTGTGAGCCCTCAGTGATAGGAAAAGCATTGTGATGTAGTGTTTCTGAAAAGTAGTAGTAATGAATTTGGAGAAACAGCCTTGAACAGAGAGGGAGATTTCCAAACACAGGAAAAAGGGATACAGAAATTAAGATGAAAGATAACAAGGTGGGAAAGGTTAGCAAAGAGAACATGAGTTTAAGTGAAGTAAGATAAGTGGAAGAAAATGTAGTAGGCTCAAGAAGTTTGAGGACATTACTAGTTAAATATCATGCAAAAAGACTTAATGGAAACTCACTTGTACTTGAAGTTGGGATGTTGGGCAGTCTTTGTTATTTTCTACAATTCTGTCTCTGATTTTTACCAACTCTGCTACCACGGTAACTGTGGAAAACTACTTTAGCCTTTGATCAGTTCTAATTAGCTCTCTATAGTGTAGTGAAGACCTATATCTTATCTTTAGTTGCATACTGCAGTAAACACATAGTTTAGTCGTATATAGTCATCTAATTTTTAAAAGAATTATGTGTTGATATGGCTACAGAATTAATTTTTAACTTTGGTAAGAACAGACTTTAGTAGTAAATGAAAATTTTGTTCTGTGATGTCACAGGAAATCAAGCAGGCCCAATTTTTAAATAAGCTGAACCATTCAACATTTTCATGAAGCAGAGGGAGAGAATATCTTTGAGAAGGTTTTGTTTACTTATTTTTTATTTCCACTCATGACTTTAGTAGATCTCAGTCAACTGGGGGAATAATACCTCTTGTTTGGTGATACCATTTCATTACAGTGAGAAGTACACAGTAAATAATCGGATAATGACCTAACACAGTAATGATTCTTGTTGATTTATATCTCATATGGGGAAAAATAAAATCATGTTCATCTGTATTTGCTGTTGAAAGGAGAGGTTTTACAAGTACCATTTTTGCTTTCACTTATGCATTACATCTATTATCTTTTCAATAACTGATAAATCATAAGACTTTTTGGACCAAAGTATGTTGGAATCTTTAGGATTTTGAAAATTTCAAACTGACGGTATTCATATGACATAAATGTTGATGATGGCTTAAATTTTAAAATGGACAAGCTTCTGTCTACCTGCAAGTCACCTTTTTAGGAGATTCTGAAACCAGTTACATTTACTGAAAAATCCCCAATTAAAATGTGAAGCAAGTAAAATACTCTCAATAGTCATTAGGTGACTATAATCCTTTTTTTTGTATTTACCAATTAGAATTATTCTTAATACTGTAATTGGCTTTCCACACCCTCCTTTTTCAGCACAGTCCTTTTAAGTGTTGAATATAGCCTTACCTGATGACATTACTGATATAATATATTGAGATACTTCATTGGGTTGGAGTGACTTACTAGATGCCAATTTGCCACACCCAGAATGTTGCAAAGCTTAGAACATGGCACACAGGCCTATTTACTTGTTCCAGACTAAATAAGTATCTTTGTGTATGTGTGTGTATATACACATATGCCCATGTATTCCTTTATTTCAATGATCTTTATTACAGCGATAGAGGGCAGAACAATTCTGAATGTATACGTAGGTGTTTAACAATCCTCAGTCATCATATTATCTTTTACAGTGTAAAAGACCCTTGAGCAACATTAAGCAATATAAGACTATATTCTGTATTTCTTGTTATGGGTCTAAGGTATCCTGTTTTCTTTCTTCTTTTTTAACCTCGATAAATTAGTTAGTTAACAGGTGCTTGTTGAACACTTTCTAAGCGTAACCTAAAGTTTAAAGTAATATTAAGGAAAAGAAAGTGAAACCCTGGCCCCTGTTGACCTTCCATTTAAGTGTTTCCCCATAGTAGGAGAATCTGCAGGTGAGCAGTCTGCTCCCTTGAACTGGGGTTGAGGTGTGGAGGACAGAGTACATCCTCTCAGGACCCTCGGATACTGAAGAAGATGATCTTTCAGACAGATGTGCAAATTGGTGCTGCAGATACAAAGTAATAATAATACAGATTGTACTGTCCTCCTGAATTGTCATATCTAGCCTCCTTTCTGCCACACATACATATGACTATACTTATATTTTAGAGCATTTCTTTTTTTAACTCCTAAGTGTGCTTTTTTCTTAACATTAGAAAACAATACTATTTTAAATACTTGATCACTATTCCAGTATAATGATTTTATTTTGGATTCAAGTTAACTTCTTCGCTAACATTATTTAATACCTGTTGTATACAAATATTATGTTAAACATTGACCCTGAATGCCACAGCCCTGGACTTTTATTTTAACATCCTTTCCAAAGTATAATATATGTAATTAATGAAAATTCTATAAGCACCAGCTCCAAAACACCATGGTTTAATAGTATATCTTAGGCGTACTGCTGAATCTTTACTTTATTAGTAAAAAGAGAGTTTAGGGAAGAAATATTTTTAAATCATATATTTTTGTATTGGTCAAGATTCTTTATTACAAATAACATAATCCTCTTTGACCAGTTTTATCAAAGGAAACACATTAAAAGGTATTAAGTAGCTAACAGACTCCAGCAGGACCAGAGAGCTGGCTCTGAAGTTAATAACATTTTCCAAGCATCTTTCAGGAGCTCCTCTAGCAAAAAACACTCTTTTCACTAGCACCCAGCACTTACAATGCATCCATCTGAACATCACTGCTGTCCCAGAAGAATATCCCAAAGAAATACCTGATATTTCTACCAACAAATCAAGTTATCCAAGAAGAGTTGTATCCTCAGGTTGTTTGCTTCCAATGTCAAATCATGCTCTGTGAATTTGATTCCTGGAACCAAAGGTACTTGCCTAGCTGCAAGACAGTCTCAGAATGCTACTTTTCTGATCTCTGCCATGAGAAGATTGGTATCGTATTGTAGAAAGTTAACAAAATATAAAGGAAGTGTTCAAAGTGTTGTGGCAGCCAGGGTGACCAATGCCACAGACAACAGTGAACTAGATTAATTTTCATGTTAAATATTCTTTGCAGCATTTTATATTTTTAGGGGTCAGATATAGGTCATTATCTTTCTCTGGGATCTTTATCCCAACCTTTGCCTTCAGTAAGCATCCAAATTATTTTCTCAGTAAATCACCCACCATATATTAACTTCTCTAACCACCATTCATTGTTGAACTGAACGAGAGGAGCACATCTGTGGTGTAAGGCAAGATTTCTTGCCCTTACCACTATTGACATTTCAGATGGATAATTCTTTGTTGCTGGGGACTGTCCTGTGCATTATGGGATGTTTAGCAGCATCTCTAGCCTCTACTCATTAGGTGCCAGTAGCATACACACACACACACACTGATAATTAAAATTGTCTTCAGAAATTGACAAATGTCCCCTGGGGTGCAAAATCACTGCCAGCACTGAGCTCTGCCCACCAGAGCAACAGCCAGCTCTACCCACCACCAGTACCTCCCATCAGGAAACTTCCACAAGCCTCTTAGATAGCCTCATCAACCAGAAGGCAGACAGCAGAAGCGAGAACTACAATCCTGCAGCTGGTGGAACAAAAACCACATTCATAGAAAGATACACAAGGCAAAAAGGCAGAGGACTATATACCAGATGAAAGAACAAGATAAAACCCCAGAAAAACAACTAAATGAAGTGGAGATAGGCAACCTTCCAGAAAAAAGAATGTAGAATAATGATAGTCAAGATGATCCAGGACCTCAGAAAAACAATGGCGGCAAAGATTGAGAAGTTGCAAGACATGTTTAACAAAGACCTAGAAGAATTAAAGAACAAACAAACAGAGATGAACAATACAATAACTGAAATGAAAACTACACTAGAAGGAATCAATAGCAGAATAACTGAGGCAGAAGAATGGATAAGTAACCTGGAGGACAGAATGGTGGAATTCACTGCTGCAGAACAGAATAAAGAAAAAAGAATGGAAAGAAATGAGGACAGCCTAAGAGACTTCTGGGACAACATTAAACACAACAACTTTCGCATAATAGGGGTTGCCGAAGGAGAAGAAAGAGAGAAAGGACCCGAGAAAATATTTCAAGAGATTATAGTCGGAAACTTCCCTAACATGGGAAAGGAAATAGCCACGCAAGTCCAGGAAGCACAGAGGATCCCATACAGGATAAACCCAAGGAGAAACACGCCGAGACACATAGTAATCAAGTTGGCAAAAATTAAAGACAGAAAAATTATTGAAAGCAGCAAGTGAAAAATGACAAATATCATACAAGGGAACTCCCATAAGGTTAACAGCTGATTTCTCAGCAGAAACTCTACAAGCCAGAAGGGAGTGGCATGGTATACTTAAAGTGATGAAAGGGAAGAACCTACAATCAAGATTATTCTAGCCAGCAATGATCTCATTCAGATTCGATGGAGAAATCAAAAGCTTTACAGACAAGCAAAAGCTAAGAGAATTCAGCACCACCAAAGCAGCTCTACAACAAATGCCAAAGGAACTTCTCTAAGTGGGAAACACAAGAGAAGAAAAGGACCTACAAAAACAAACCCAAAACAATTAAGAAAATGGTCAAAGGAACATGCATATTGATAATTACCTTAAATGTGAATGGATTAAATGCTCCAACCAAAACACACAGGCTTGCTGAATGGATACAAAAACAAGACCCATCTATATGCAGTCTACAAGAGACCCACTTCAGACCTAGGGACATATACAGACTGAAAGTGAGGGGTTGGAAAAAGATATTCAATGCAAATGGAAATCAAAAGAAAGCTGAAGTAGGAATTCTCATATCAGACAAAGTAGACTTTAAAACAAAGACTATTACAAGAGACAAAGGACACTACATAATGATCAAGGAATCAATCCAAGAAGAAGATACAACAATTATAAATATATATGGACCCAACATAGGAGCACCTCAATACATAAGGCAACTGCTAACAGCTATAAAAGAGGAAATTGACAGTAACACAATATTAGTGGGGGACTTTAACACCTCACTTACACCAAGGGACAGATCATCCAGACAGAAAATTAATAAGGAAACACAGCTTTAAATGGCACAATAGACCACATAGATTTAATTGATATTTATAGGACATTCCATCCAAAAACGGCAGATTACACTTTCTTCTCAAGTGCACACAGAACATTCTCCAGGATACATCACATCTTGGGTCACAAATCAAGCCTCAGTAAATTTAAGAAAATTGAAATCATATCAAGCATCTTTTCTTACCACAACGCTATGAGATTAGAAATCAGTTACAGGGAAAAGAAACATAAAAAACACAAACACATGGAGGCTAAACAATACGTTATTAAGTAACTAAGAGATCACTGAAGAAATCAAAGAGGAAATCAAAAAATACCTAGAGACAAATGACAATCAAAACACAATGATCCAAAACCTATGGGATGCAGCAAAAGCAGTTCTAAGAGGGAAGTTTAAAGCTATACAAGCCTACATCAAGAAACAAGAAAAATCTCAAACAATCGAACCTTACACCTAAAGGAACTAGGAAAAGAGGAACAAACAAAACCCAAAGTTAGCAGAAGGAAAGAAATCATAAAGATCAGCGCAGAATTAAATGAGATAGAAACAAGGAAAACAGTAGCAAAGATCAATAAAACTAAAAGCTGGTTCTTTGAGAAGATAAACAAAATTGAATAACCATTAGCCAGACTCATCTAGAAAAAGAGGGAGGGGATTCCCTGGTGGCACAGTGGTTGAGGGTCTGCCTGCCAGTGCAGAGGACATGGGTTCGAGCCCTGGTCTGGGAGGATCCCACATGCCGCAGAGCAACTGGGCCCTTGAGCCACGGCTGCTGAGCCTGCGCCTCTGGAGCTTGTGCTCCGCAACAAGAGAGGCCACAGTGGTGAGAGGCCCGCGAACCGCAATGAGGAGTGGCCCCCGCTCGCCGTGTCTGGAGAAAGCCCTCGCACAGAAACGAACACCAAACACAGCCAAAAATAGATAAGTAAATAAATTTTAAAAATTAAAAAAAAAAGAAAAAGAGGGAGAAGACTCAAATCAATAAAATTAGAAATGAAAAATAAGTTACAACAGCCAACGCAGAAACACAAAGCATCCGAGAGACTACTACAAACAACTCTATGCCTATAAAATGACAACCTTGAAGAAATGGTATACCTTCTTAGAAAGGTATAACCTTCCAAGACTGAACCAGGAAGAAATAGAAAATATGAACAGACCGATCACAAGTAATGAAATTGAAACTGTGATTAAAAACTTCCAATAAACAAAAGTCCAGGACCAGATGGCTTCACAGGTGAATCCTATCAAACATTTAGAGAAGAGCTAACACCCATCCTTTTCAAACTCTTCCAAAAAATTGCAGAGGAAGGAAAACTCCCAAACTCATTCTGTGAGGCCACCATCACACTGATACCAAAACCAGACAAAGATACTACATAAAAAAGAAAATTACAGACAAATATCACTGATGAATGTACATGCAAAAATCCTCAACAAAATACTAGCAAACAGAATCCAACAACACATTAAAAGGATCATACACCATGATCAAGTGGGATTTATCCCAGTGATGCAAGGATTCTTCAATATACGCAAATCAATCAATATGATACACCATATTAACAAACTGAAGAATAAAAACCATATGATCATCTCAACAGATGCAGAAAAAGCTTTTGACAAAATTCAACACCATTAATGATAAAAACTCTCTAGAAAGTGGGCATAGAGGGAACCTACCTCAACATAATAAAGGCCATATATGACAAACCCACAGCAAACATCATTCTCAATGGTGAAAAACTGAAAGCATTTCATCTAAGATAAGGAACAAGAGAAGGATATCCACTCTCACCACTATTATTCAACATAGTTTTGGAAGTCCTAGCCATGGCAATCAGAGAAGAAAAACAAATAAAAGGAAAACAACCGGGAAAAGAAGAAGTAAAACTGTCACTGTTTGCAGATGACATACTATACATAGAGAATCCTAAACATGCCACCAGAAAACTACTAGACCTAATCATGAATTTGGTAAAGTTGCAGGATACAGAATTAATGCACAGAAATCTCTTGCATTCCTATACACTAATGATTAAAAATCGAAAGAGAAATTAAGGAAACACTCCCATTTACCATTGCAACAAAAAGAATAAAATACCTAGGAGTAAACCTACCTAGGGAGACAAAAAAACTGTATGCAGAAAACTATAAGACACTGATGAAAGAAATTAAAGGTGATACAGGGGCTTCTCTGGTGGCGCAGTGGTTGAGAGTCCACCTGCCGATGCAGGGGACGTGGGTTCGTGCCCCGGTCCAGGAGGATGCCACATGCCGCAGAGCGGCTGGTCCCGTGAGCCATGGCCGCTTGGCCTGTGCGTCCGGAGCCTGTGCTCTGCAACGGGAGAGGCCACAGCAGTGAGAGGCCCGCATACCGCAAAAAAAAAAAAAAAAAAAAAAAGATGTTACAAACAGATGAAGAGATATACCATGTTCTTGGATTGGAAGAATCAATATTGTGAAAATGACTATACTACCCAAAGCAATGCAATCTATACTACCCAGATCCAATGCAATCCCTATCAAATTACCAATGTCATTTTTTAAAGAACTAGAACAAAAAAATCTTAAAATGAGGATTCAAAAGACCTCGAATAGCCAAGCAATCTTGAGGGAAAATAACGGAGCTGGAGGAATCAGACTCCCTGACTTCAGACTATATTACAGAGCTACAGTAATCCAGATAATATCATACTGGCACAAAAACAGGAATATAG
The DNA here is from genome assembly GCF_011762595.2 of Tursiops truncatus. Lineage (NCBI taxonomy): Eukaryota > Metazoa > Chordata > Mammalia > Artiodactyla > Delphinidae > Tursiops > Tursiops truncatus. The sequence continues at coordinate 81,521,654 of NC_047040.1, read as the reverse complement.
CTCAATGGAACAAGATAGAAAGCCCAGAGATAAACCCACGCACCTATGGTCAACTAATCTATGACAAAAGAGGGAAGGATATACAGTGGAGAAAAGACAGTGTCTTCAACAAGTGGTGCTGGGAAAACTGGACAGATACATATAAAAGAATGAAATTAGAACACTCCCTAACACCATACACAAAAATAAACTCAAAATGGATTAAAGACCTAAGTGTAAGTCTAGACACTATAAAACTCTTAGAGGAAAACATAGGCAGAACACACTATGACATAAATCACAGCAAGATCCCTTTTGACCCACCTCCTACAGAAATGGAAATAAAAACAAAAATAAACAAATGGGACCTAATGAAACTTCAGAGCTTTTGCACAGCAAAGGAAACCATAAACAAGATGAAAAGACAACCCTCAGAATGGGAGAAAATATTTGCAAATGAAGCAACTGACAAAGGATTAATCTCCAAAATTTACAAGCAGCTCATGCAGCTCAATAGCAAAAAAACAACCCAAACCAAAAATGGGCAGAAGACCTAAATAGAGATTTCTCCAAAGAAGACATACAGATTGCCAAGAAGCACATGAAAAGCTGCTCAACGTCACTAATCATTAGAGAAATGCAAATCAAGACTACGGTGAGGTATCACCTCACACCGGTCAGAATGGCCATCATCAAAAAATCTACAAACAATAAATTCTGGAGAGGGTGTGGAGAAAATGGAACCCTCTTGCACTGTTGGTGGGAATGTAAATTGATACAGCCACTATGGAGAACAGTATGGAGGTTCTTTAAAGAACTAAAAATAGAACTACCATACGACCCAACAATCCCACTACTGGGCATATACCCTCAGAAAACATAATTCAAAAAGACACATGCACCCCAGTTTTCATTGCAGCACTATTTACAGTAACCAGGTCATGGAAGCAACCTAAATTCCCATCGACAGACGAATGGATAAAGAAGATGTGGTACATATATACAATGGAATGTTACTCAGCCATAAAAATGAACGAAACTGGGTCATTTGTAGAGACGTGGATGGATCTAGAGACTGTCATACAGAATGAAGTAAGTCAGAAAGAGAAAAACAAATATCATATATTAGTGCATATATGTGGAACCTAGAAAATGGTACAGATGAACCAGTTTGCAGAGCAGAAACTGAGAAAGAGAAGTAGAGAAGAAACGTATGGACACCAGAGGGGGAAAGCAGCGGGGGCCTGGGGTATGATGAATTGGGAGATTGAGATTGACATGTTTACACTGATGTGTATAAAATGGATGACTAATAAGAAAAATAATTAATTAAAGAAAAAAAAGGCAAGGCTCCTGATCTCATGTAGCTCATATTCTAGAACAGTGGAGGATGGGGAGGAGGCAGACAATATACAAGTAAATAATAAATGAACAGAATATTAAAAAAAGAAACAATCACTGCCAGTTAGAGCCCCTAAGTTACAACTGTGTTTTTGCTTAGTGGACAGCTTACACAAATTAATGGAAGCCACCTTTGACTACTTTATCTGTGTTTCTCACCATTGATGTTGTAGTTATATGTCTCTCACTGCTTCCCCTAAATTCTTTTCATCAAAATATAAGAAATTGTATAAATCTAAAAAGGAGGTTGAAAACTTATCTCTTCTGTGTAGCTTCCTCCAGTACTTCCCTTTTGCTTTGTCTTCTGTCCCTTTTGCACAGTGTAACTATTCTACATCCTCTCCCTTCTTCAAGGGTAGTCTTGACATTGGATACCTATAAGAAGGAAGGGAAAAGGAAAGTTAGTTCATATTTTCAATTTAAACTTTGTGCCCCAGAAATTTGGTTAATTGAGTGAGTACATATTTCTTAAGCTTATCATTGGAACAAATGAAATACAAGTTTCCATTTTGTCATTACATTAAATTTACTTGAAAAGATGTTCCCAGGATACAGAAATTAGCTGTTATGTAGTCAAGATTTGGGATAGAGCGTGGAAAGCCTCTTTAAAAAATCTTCCGATATTTCCTTTTGTAATTCAGAGCATGCACAGGGAAATATAGATAAGCCACATAAATTGCCTTTTTCTTTTCATGCTTATTGCAGTATTCATTAATTTATATATATTTTCACTCCTTAAAAAATAGCCTATATGAGTAAGATGGTTTTATATATTAATCCTTAACTATCCTAAGCAAAGATAAAATAGTAAAAGGAAAGAAAATCAGTTTAATGACATTTGGTTTCCTGATAAATTTCAAAGTTGACATGAATCATATTGCTACTTTTTCAAATTAACTTCCAAAATTGCTAACCTGTTTTAATAGTTTAGGAGCATGCTTTTCCAAAATTGAAAAGTAACATCTAATTTCCTTATTTTAAGCATTTCTTTTACTGCTTAATGAGTTGTAGTTTTGCAAGTATAAGAACATGATTAAATTTCTTTTTGTATTGCTTTTAAATAGAATGAATAATTCAGCTTTTTATAAGAATAGTTTCAGTTTTTATACTGTATCATAAATAGCTCATCAGCCGTGTTAAAGAGATTTTTTTCTCCTTGCCAGAAATACTTAAGGTTTTTCTATTATAAAAAAGAGAGAAAGAGAAATGTTGATGTTATTCTATCTTGAAATAATTCAGTTGAAATAATTCACTAATTCTAAACAATACATTTTTATTAATTTTGGCTAACTTTATCTTACTGTATTTCCAGAGTGTTTATTATACTAATTAAACTCATTTAGAATTTGGTATAGCTCAGATATGTTTTAACAGTATATATAGGAAAAATACTTATTTACAAATGTGTGATAGGTAAGCACAAACATATAATTTTTTGCTATCCGTTGACCTATTTGGAAAGTAACAAATATTTTGTGGCTTACATCTTCCTATTTTTAATATTAGCGAGGTTAGAATTTTACATAATGCATCAAATGAAAAGAATTTGGAGAGTCTGAGGTACACTGTGCAAAATATAATTAAACATAAGAAATTGATATTCATGTTTTATTATTTATGGTTAAAATTAAAGAAAATATTTAATTGGAAATAGAAGAGTAATACATTCTTGGTCGTCTGAATTATCATTAAATTTTTTAGAAACTATTATTTTTATTATAAAATAATACTATTTTGAAAACAGTGGAATAAGCAGAAAATCAGAATGAAGACCTCCATTTCTAGCAGTGTAACAGATTATTCTCAAGGGCTGTCTTAATTGTAAACAACCAAATCTTGCCTAAAACTTAATATTATTTCATTGTTATGTTCCACAGGTTGAAGTAAAACCTCAACAAGCAAGGAAAAAAAAACTTGGGCTGAAACTAAACCATGAGCAGTAAACATACAAGACAGGGGGAGTTGTCTTAATGGCAAATGAAAGTAAAAACACTTAATCCAGAAAGAAACCTATAGGCCAACAACAAGATAAATAAGCTAGAAGAAATTCTCACTTAAAGCCCCCAGGTGGGGTTTTTTCCTCTTGTTTTTTTGTTTGTTTGTTTGTTTTTAAAGATGGCTCTTTTTTTTTTAATTTTTATTTATTTATTTTTGGCTGCATTGGGTCTTCGTTGCTGTGCGCAGGCTTTCTCTAGTTGTGGTGAGTGGGGGCTACTCTTCGTTGCTGCACGGGCTTCTCATTGCAGTGGCTTCTCTTGTTGAGGAGCATGGGCTCTAGGCGCGTGGGCTTCAGTAGTTGTGGCACATGGGCTCAGTAGTTGTGGCTCGAGGGCTCTAGAGCACAGGCTCAGTAGTTGAGGCACACGGGCTTACCTGCTCCGCGGCATGTGGGATCTTCCCGGACCAGGGCTCGATCCCGTGTTCCCTGCCTTGGCAGGCGGATTCTTAACCACTGCACCACCAGGGAAGCCCTCCTCCTGTTTTATTTACAGATTATGTCAACCATATATGTGTTCATAATCAAAGTCCAGCAAACATATAAGGAAATAACCCATTGTGAGTGAGATTTAGCAGTATTGACCTAAAACAAATAGGCTGCCAGTTATTTCTCCAGGGGAAAAAAAGGGGGTTAATTTGGGATCAGCAGAGAAGTGAAATTTGGAGTCTGCATCCATGGTGAGCCACATGCAAGTCTCCACAAAGCAAGGAAAGGAGAACTGCTTTATAGAAGAGAGAAAGAAGTCGGAAGGGCTATAGTAAACTAAGAGTTTATGATTGGCAGAATTGTTGCCAGGAAAGGAGAAGTCTTTCTTCTTCCTCTAGGCTCTGCCATCATCTCAGAGCATGAGAGCTCCCTCTTCTGGTATCACAACTCTGTTTAATTGAGGTTTCTGTTTATTAATTTTTACAGTAGAAACGACAAATTACAAATTTAGACCCCAAGGACTGTAGATACTGAAATTATCTGATGTAGAATATGTAAAAACAAACCTGAAATACTTTTAAAAATAAGCCAAGAGAATTTAACTTACAAGTGGAAAATTTAATTGTCGAAAAGAAATCCTCAATGGATAGGTGTATTAGTCAGTGTCTAGTCAGAAAAACAAAAACCATTCTAATTATTTTATACAGAGACAATTTAATACAGGGAATTGGTTACCCAGGTTATTAGAAAGGACCAGGAAAGCAAAGAGAGGATGACTGGCAGAGCAAATAAAAAGTAAAAACGAGTAATAGCCAGAACTCAGAAGCTGCTAACATTTCTTGGTTGGATCCTGTGATCCTAGACTCACTGAGATGCTGTTGCAGTCACTTTTGGATCCACCAAAGTGGTGTCATCTCAGCCAGAATTACCAAAAAGTCACACTGCCTCTTCTCAAAATGCTGGGTTCCAGAATCACCTCTTTCCTCTTGCCCAAATAGCAACTCTTTCTTTATAATCTGCAACTGGTGTCTTTTATTGGAAGAATTCAATAGGAAACTTGTCAGGGGAACCAGGCATTTTCAAACTCCTCACCTCACACAATACTAAACAGAGTATAGAACAGTGGAAACAATGAGGACTTTAAGAGTCAACAGACAGATAGTTGGAAGAATGGATTATGTATCAGTTTGAACACAGCTGAAGGGAGAATTGGTGGGTTAGATGGGATGTTTTAAAATGGCAGAATATATGAGAAAAACAAATACATTGAAAACATGAAACAAAGGTAGAGATTTGTAGGCTTAAATGGGAAATTCTGAGACTAATCAAAGCTCCCCACAGAAAAAATAGAGGAAATGAAGGATAGACAGTATTTAAAGAGCTAATAACTGATAATTTTCCAGAAATGGTGAAGAATAGAGTCTACAAATAGCAGAAGCACAAGATGTAACAAGCAAGAAAAATAAAAATAAATCCATATCTTGAGATTGTATGGTAAAACTGTAGGATATCAGGCAAGAAAAGGTTGTAAAAGCAGCCTGAGGGGGTAAAAACACATAAGCTGAAAAGAAACAATGAAATGGACAACAGACCCCTCAAAAGCAACAATGGAAGCTAAAACTCAATGGAATATCTTTAAAGTGCAGAGAGAAAATACTTGTAAACCTAAAATTGTGTGCCTAGTGAAACTTTTTTTCAAGCCAAAGTTCTAAAAAATGTAGACAACCAAAAACAGAGTTTACCACCAACAGACATAAACTAAAGGAACTTCTAAAAGGAAATGATTAATTAAGAAAAATATCATTAAAATGACAGAAAAAAATAATTTCAAAGTCAAATATGAAGGTAGAAGTAATGATGAGTGAAAAAAATTGGCAGATAAAATAAGTCCAATAAAATCTATATAAAATACCATTACTACTAGTAGTAATAATAGATATTATTATTTAAAGTTTCGGGGGTTGAAGAAAATGGAAAGAATGTAATGTCAGACATCAACAGCATGAAAGCCTGGGGAGGGATACAGCAGGGATTATCAGTACTCACAGTAAAATTTCCAAGGAAATTAAAAGAGTATAAAAGGAGTGTATGAGGGCAATTCCATGGCAGTCCAGTGGTTAGGACTCAGCTCTTTCACTGCTGGGCCTGGAGTTTGATCCCTGGTTGGGGAATTACGATCCCACAAGCCACACAGTGCAGGAAAAAAAAAAAAAAAAAAAAATAGGGTATGATATCCAGTCCAATAGAAGGGAGAAAATGGAATAAGTTCCAAACAAATAAAAACTATGCCAATCAATTTTTAAGGCAAGAAGAGAGGTTTTTTTTTTAAGCATAGAAAAATGGGACCAATAGAAAGCAAAAGGTGTAAAGTAATTGAAACAAGTCTAAAAACATTAGCAATTACAATCAGTGACACTCTGAAAATATAAGACATGAAAAAGTTAAAAATAAAAGGTAGTAGAAAGTTATACTGGGCAAACACCAAACAAACAAAAGCTGGGGTGTCAATCTTTTTTTTTTTTTTTTTTGCGGTACGCGGGCCTCTCACTATTGTGGCCTCTCCCATTGCAGAGCACAGGCTCTGGACGTGCAGGCTCAGCGGCCATGGCTCACGGGCCCAGCTGCTCTGCGGCATGTGGGATCTTCCCGGACCAGGGCACAAACCCGTATTCCCTGCATCGGGAGATGGACTCTCAACCACTGCACCACCAGGGAAGCCCTGGGGCGTCAATCTTAATGTGACAAGCATGACTAGAGATAAAAAGAGTCACCACATAATAATGAAAAGTTCAGTTCACTAGAAAGATATAATATATAACATGCTCCCTGGTTTCAAACTATATTACAAAGCTATAGTAATTAAAACAATATGGTATTAGCATAAAAACAGGCATGTAGATCAATGGAACAGAATAGAGATCCCAGAAATAAACACATGCATGTATGGTCAATTAAGTTACAACAAAGGAGCCAGGAATATGAAATGAATAAAGGATAGTCTCTTCGACAAATGTTGTTGGGAAAATTAGACAGTCTCATTCATGAAGAAGAATGAAACTGAACTGCTTACATCATACACAAAAATTAAAATAGGTTAAAGACTTGAACACAAGACTTGACACCGTAAAAATTCCTGGAAGAAAACATAGACAGTAAGCTACTTGACATAAGCCTTGGCAATAATTTGTTGAATTTGACACCAAAAACAAACCAACAAAAGCAAAAATAAACAAGGGTGACTACGTAAAACTAAAAAGCTTCTGTACAGCAAAAGAAACTATCAACAAATTGAAAACACAGCCTACTGAATGGGAGAAAATAATTGCAAATCTTACATCTGATAAGGGACAAATATCCAAAATGTACAAAAAATAAAATTTAAAAATAAAAATTGGGCAGAAGGTCTCAATAGATATTTTTCCCAGGAAGACATACAGATGGCCAACAGGTACATGAAAAGATGCTCAACATCATTAATATATAAGGAAATGCAAATCAGACCACAATGAGATATCACCTTACACCTGTTAGAATAGCTGTCATCAAAGAGTAAAAAAATAAGTGTTGGTGAGCATGGAGAAAATGGAACCCTTGTGCACTGTTGGTAGGAATGTAAATTGATGCAGCCACTATGGAAAACAGTATGGAAGTTCCTCAAAAAAATTAAAAACAGAATTACCATATGATCCAGCAGTTCCACTTCTGAATATTTATCTGAAGAAAGTGAAAACATTAATTCGAAAAGATATATGCAGCCCCATGTTCATTGCAGCATTATTTACAATAGCCAAGAGATGGAAACAACCCAAGTGTCTATCAGTGGATGAATGAATAAAGAAAATGTGGCGTATATGTACAATGGAATATTATTCAGCCATAAAAAAGAATGAAATCTTGCCATTAGAGACAATTTGGATGGAACTCAAGGGCATGATGCTAAGTGAAATAAGATAGAGAAAGACAAATACTGTATGATTTCACTTATATATGGAATCAGAAAAAACAAATCAAGCTCATAGATACAGAGAACAGATTGGTGCTTGCAAGAGGTAGGGTTTGGGGGGTGAGAGAAATGGGTGAAATTTAAACAAAACAAAAACAAGTGTTAAAGAACTGACATACCTAAACTTCCCAACAATCAAGCCAAACTAAAGAGATAAAAGGATAAAAATATATATAACAATATTAAGCCTCTATGCCCATAAAAACATGGCTTCAAAATATATTAAAATATTAAAATTCAATAAAATTAAAGGAAGAAAGTGATAAACTCAACACCATAATAAATTTTAACATACATTTGTCTGATTGAACTATGTACCCAACAATTAGACAGTATGCATTCTTCTCAAGTGATTACTCATTTACAAAAATACACCATATTTTTTAACCACAAAATGTCAATAAATTTCAGAGAATTATCTTACAGACCACATCTTCTGACATATAAATAAAAGTCAATAGCTAAAAGATAAATTTTTAAATGACTATACATTTGGAAATTTAAAGAAAAAAGACTTTTGAATAACTCATGAACCAGAGAGGAAATACTTCTAACTGGACAAAAACTAAACATTTCAAATGTATAGGATACATAACCTTAACTGCTTACATTAGAAAAGGAGGGAGGCTGAAAGTCAATGACTTAGGGTTCCAATTTAATGAGTTAGAAAATGAACAATAGCTTTAAAAACAAAAAGTAAGAATGAGATAACAAAGAGCAGAAATGAATGAAATAGAAAACATTTAGCAGTTGGGATCAACAAAGCCTGAAATTCCTTCTTTTAAAACACCTATGAAATAGATAAACCTCTGGAAGTTTAATCAGTTAAAAATTAAAGGGAAAAAGCAGAAATAAATGATATTATCAGTTTGTTTTTAAAGGTACACACCTACAAATCAAGTAGAGATTAAAGGATAAGAGGATACGCTTAACAACTTGATACCAATAAATTTTGAAAACTTAGGTAAAATATACAAACTCCTAAGAATTATCACTTAGCAGAAGTGACTCAAGAACCAGATGAAAACCAAAATAACTCTGTAATCATTAAAGAATTAAATACTTTGTTAAAACCTTCTCATTTAAAAAAAAAAAACACTTCTGGCAGAGTTACAACTGACCTCTGACATTTCAAGTAAAAATTATTTCAAACTTACATACTCTTCCAGAGAAGAGAAAAAGAATAAGTATCCCCAAATTCAGCAAATACATCTATATCAAAACCTTAATATCCAAACCAGATAAAGACAGCAAGAGAAAATAAAAGTATGATTCATTCTCACTCACAAATGTTAATATCAAATCCTAAACAAAACATTAGCAAACTGAATACAACAATGAATAAAAGGAGAAAATACATCAGGACTAAGAAGGGCATCAAAAGAATGCAAATGTGGTTTAACATTGGGGGGAAAAATCTGTGTGTGTCATTTAGCATATTTACAGGAGAAAAAACGTGGTCATCTCAATAGATTTTTGAATAATTTAGTTGACTCATTCAACTAAATTGAAGGAGGAATAAAACCTCTTAGCAAAAGTGGGAAAAAAGGGAAGATTCCCTAACTTCATAAAGGGTATCTATCAAGAATATGCAGCAAATATTATTCTTACCAATGTAATACAGACATTTTCTTTAAAATTGGAACAAGACAATTTAACATTGTAGTGGAGGTCAGAGTCCCCACAGCAAGAACAGAAAAGAAGTATCAACTCTAAGCATTTGAAAGGAAGAAATAAAACTGGCTTCATTTGTAGATGACATGATTGTCTGCTTGGAAAACTCAAAATAATGAACAGGTAAACTGTTAGAAATAATAAGAGAGTTTAGCAAGTTGGCTGACTATAAAATCAATAGACAAAGATAAGTTGAATTTCTAATGTTAAAAAAGTTAGAAAACATGCTGTTTACTACAGCCACAAAGACTTAAAGTACATAGAAATAAAATGAACAAAAGTACGCAAGATCTCTATGGAAAAACTATAAACTTTATTGAGCAACAGTAAAGATCTAAATGGAGAGTTGCACTAATATATTAGATTCAGTATACTCAGGTTTTTCCAAATTGATTCATAGATCAATGTGATGCTAGTGAAGAATTGTAACAGGATTTTTAAGGAATTCTACTTCGGAATATCTACTTGATATTAACCTCTCTTGGAATTCCTTTTTATATTTCTATAAGAAAGGCAAGAAAAAAAAAGAAAGGCAAGAAAAGGGTCCTGAATAGGAAACAGACATAGTCATAAATCACATAAGTCTGTAAAGTCTGCATTTCAAGCCAGTAAATTGAAACTCCCAGGACTCTTTAAAAACCTAATAATGGAAGAGACCAAAGAAAACATTCCGAGGTTTCTGAATATTTAATCTTAGATAGTTGCAAGTTATATTTCAAGGTATTTTTTATTTTCTATAAATGACTTGGAGAAATGTTGATTATTTTTTAGATGTTTAAGAAAACAATGTTAAAGAACAATACTTACTAGGAAGAACATCTGTATCTAAAAACAGTTTTATCACATGAGTTTATATTTCAGCACACAAACAAAAAAAAATTTACAAGTTTAATTTGCAGCCAGCTATATTTTTGACATATTCTTGCTTTACTAGACTGAATGACTCAATGACTTAATATTTCTCTCTGCACTGAATGCAAGGAATTTTACCAACTACCCAATAATTTAATGTAATTTATACTGTTTAAATCTCTTTTTCCTGCCTGAAAGTAAATTTTGACTCTAGAATGCTTTTCTTTTGACATCACATATTTCACAAGTAATGTACTTTGGGGGTCACCTAAAACAAAAAATGGGTTTCTTACCAGCAGATACCATTCCCATCTAATATGTTCAGTCTGCCTGATTTTTAGTAGCATGTAAGAATTAATGGAAGTGCCCAGATATTTTTACAATAGGCTTATTTCTTCAATTATTCTGTATTTTTTCAAAGCTTAATAGCCTGAAACCTAATAGATATATTGATAAAGTTGTGGGATAAAAACAAATATTTACAAATCATTATTCTGAAAACAGATGATATTCATTTGTTTCAGGTTTTGCATTTCTTCCTCAAGGAATATAGATATATAACATGTATTCTCTAAGGGAATGTTTCTGTTGCCTTTATATGTATCTGTTTTTTTCCAGTTCTCTCTGAAGTATTGAACTGTTGAAAAACAAATAGAACATTTAATAATTTTTTCCTGTAGCATCCCTCAATCTGGTGTACTATGTTATATAAATTTCTGTTTTACTTTTTTCTCACAAAGTAGAAATTTGTTCATTGGTTTTTTTCTTTCTGAATATAAAAGGGGTGCTACTTATTGCAGATGTCTGTTTTTCTAATAATGTAGACAAAAGTTTATATTAGAACGGGTTTTCTGGAAGATGTGATATCACATTTTATTATTGCCATAGATATTTCTGTAATAAGAGCAATGTAGACAACACACAGTGACATAATTCCAAATCTTTGTCATGGGATTTGATTGGTTTTTATTAACAAAATCAACTGGGGAACTGCCAAATACTCTATTTCTTTTTTATATTTTAGACCAGTGTTCTTCAATATGTGGCATTTAGACTTCCACTTCTATCAAAATTACCTGGAAGTGCTTGTTAAAAAGTACAGGTGCCGGGCTTCCCTGGTGGCGCAGTTGGTTGAGAGTCTGCCTGCCGATGCAGGGGACACGGGTTCGTGCCCCGGTCCGGGAGGATCCCGCATGCCGCGGAGCGGCTGGGCCCGTGAGCCATGGCCGCTGAGCCTGCGCGTCCGGAGCCTGTGCTCCACAACGGGAGAGGCCACAACAGTGAGAGGCCCGCGTACCGCAAAAAAAAAAAAAAAAAAAAAAAAAAAAAAAAAAGTACAGGTGCCTAAATGCTACCCTATAGTTTCTCAGTTAGAATACTGTCAGTCTGGCCTGTACATATGCATTTTAACAAGCAGCACTGGTGATTCTTAAGCACTCTACAGTGCCAGAACCACTAATATACCCTATAGCCTGAAAACTGAAGAAACTTTATTCTCTGCCTTTTTTGCTATACTTCATCTTCCAAGTTACTACTTTTTTATTGAGGTATAATTGATATAATATTAGTTTCAGGTATACAACATAATGATTCAATATTTCTATATATTACAAAATGATCATCACAATAAGTCACATTAACTTCTATTACCATACATAGTTACAAAAAAATGTTTTTTCCTTGTGATGAGGATTTTTGAGATCTACTCTTTTAGCACCTTTCAAATATGTAACACAGTATTACCAACTGTAGTCAGCATGTTGTACATTACATCCCCACGACTTATTTATCTTATAACTGGAAGGTTGTACCTTTTGACTCTCTTCATCCATTTCACCCACTACTGACTCCCCACCTCTGGCAACCAGCAATCTGTTCTCTGTATCTATAAGCTTGATTTTTGTTTTGCTTTGTTTCGTTTTGTTTAAATTCCACATGTAGGGAATTCCCTGGCAGTCCAGTGGTTAGGACTCTGCACTCCCACTGCAGGGGGCACGGGTTCGATCCCTGGTGGGGGAACTAAGATCCCACAAGCCAAGTGGCATGGCAAAAAAAAAAAAAAAAAATCCACATGTAAGTGAGGTCATATGGTATTAGCCTTTGTCTGACTTATTTCGTATAACATAATGCCCTCACATTCCATCCATGTTGCCTCAAATGGCAAGAATTTTTTTTTTTTTTTTTTTTTTTTTAAAGCTGAATAATATCCCATTGTATCTGTATACCACATCTTCTTTATCCATTCATTATCCATTGATGGACGCTTGGGTTGTTTCTATCTCTTGTCTATTGTAAATAATGCTGCAATGAACATGAGAGTGCATATGTCTTTTCAAATTAGTGTTTTCACTTTCTTCAGATAAATACTCAGAAGTAGAACTGCTGGATTATATGGTAATTCTATTTTAAAATTTAAATTCTATTTTAAAATTTTTGAGGAACCTGCATGCTGTTTTCCATAGTGTCTGCACCAATTTATATTCCCACCAACAGTGCCCAAGGGTTCCCTTTTCTCCACATCCTTGGCAATACCTGTTTTTTGGTGTGTGGGTGTGTGTGTGTGTATGTGTGTGTGGTTTTGGTTTTGTTTGTTTTTTTTTTGTCTTTTTGATGATAGCCATTCTGACAGGTGTGAGAAGATATCTCATTGTGTTTTATATTTGCATTTCTTTGATGATAGTGATGTTGAACACCTTTCCAAGTTACTTCTTTTTTTTTTTTAACATCTTTATTGGGGTATAATTGCTTTACAATGGTGTGTTAGTTTCTGCTTTATAGCAAAGTGAATCAGTTATACATATACATATGTTCCCATTTCTCTTCCCTCTTGCGTCTCCCTCCCTCCCACCCTCCCTACCAAGTTACTTCTTAATGCTATTATATCTGCATTACAGCCCTTAAGCAGCAACTCAAACCAAGGAGAAGCAGCCTCAGCTCCGACTCTGAGCTAAATGGTCTTCCCTACACTAGTTTACCTGAGGAACTTCTCTTCATCCTTTACAGCCTATGGCTGCCCAGTGTTTGTCTGTCAGGTCTGGAGTACAGATAGCATTTGTAAAAATTTGTCCCATTCTTTCTTGTTACAAAGAGTTTAGGAATTATTATCTCTGATTTATCTAAAGAAATATTTTAGTCCAGTATTAACTTAGGGGATAATGTTTACAGTGAAAGGTTTGCTTTCATTCTTTAATTCAGTGTAACTACAAATTCGAGCAGCTTTTAACTAAGTTAAAAAGAAAAATTCACTGCCCTTCAGCCTCTTAAATACAGCTTGTAATTCTCTACCAGGGGTTATGATATATTTCTAAATTTTAGCTGTACATTACTAGGATTTAGTTAGTTCCAGAAACCTTACAGGCTACAGGCCTTTTTTGGTATGTAGAGACCAAGGGAGGTAAAGATAAAGACCTTCCAGCAAATTTTTCGGCTCTCACTCCTGTAACAGTTTCTGGATAAAAGAAATAAACTGTCAGCATGTTTTAGAGAATTGAGAAGTTTGACAATCCTGTAGGGAAGTATTCCTATCTAATCTTTTAAATGTATGTCCATCTATGTTTTCCATAGTTTTCAGAATCTCCTCTTTAATTCCTGTGATACTACAATAAAGAAATAAATCACCTCCAGAGTCAAAAATCTGAAATTAAGGAAAGTAAACAGTACACTACTCAAGCTTTTCTCTTCCCCTACCCAGTTAAAATAACAAAATAGAAAAGCAACATGGTCTGTAATTAACATCTCCCTTTTCCAAAGGCATTGCTAGCCTTATGTCATCCTCACAGGTTAGCAGGGAGTATACGTTGAAGCCATGAGAAACAGATTGTGTACCCCCAGCAGTCAAAACAACGAACTGCTAATTTCATTGGTTCCTATGCATTATAAACCAGTGCTTCTAAGTTATCCTAACAGGTTAACCAGATATACCAGATTTGGGGGACCAATGGCAGACATCTCCTTGTCCAGGACTCCGTTCTCTTCTCACTTTTATCCTGATTTGGGAAGTCTGATTTTCCTAGCCTGAGAAGTTCACCAACTTTGAAAGAAAAAGTTCAACCTCCTCTGAGATGAACTGGAGATAGAGCAGATGTTCTTAAGTTTATGTTCAACCCTAACACACCTGAGGGATTAGTAGCAGTGACAAAGTACAGTGGAGGAGAAGGGGAGGTTGGCAGATTCGGAGTAAGAAAAGGAGTTGTTGAGACCACTGAGGATTCACGGTAGTTTTGAATTGCAAGGAAAAGGTCATGCTTATAACTTTAAGGTAGATATTAAGGCAATATTAACTTATTACTGTCTAGTATATTATTTACACTTTTTACTGCTTTATGTCAGAAATCTTCTGGCTTAAGATTTTGCAAATAGCAAATGCATTTTTGTATTAACAAACATATGAGGTCATATTTTTGCTTTTCTTCCATACTAAATTCACCATGGAGCTGGATTGGTTTTTGCGGTGCTATTTCTATCTGACTAGCTAAAATTATATTAGTTTCATAAATAACTTGGGTAGCCTTTATTCTTTTTGTATTTTTCTGGATCAAATTACATGAAATAAGAGTTCTATATGTCGTAAAATTTATTCGAACCTACCAGCATAGCCATCTGGTCCTGGGATTTCTTCACAGGTGTGGTCTTTGACTGTTACTTCAATTTCTATATTACTTATTCAAGTTCTTTATTTCTTCTTGTAATAGTTGTGATATTTTACATTTTCCTGGAAATTTATTTATTTATAAATTTATTTATTTCATCTCTATTTTCAAATATTTTAATATATAGTTGTTCATAATACCCATTCTCCTGTTTTAATCTTTTGATGTCTGTAGTTATTTTCTTTTTTTAATTCTGTATTTTGTTTATTTGCACATTGTCTTGTCTTTTTTCAGTCTTGCCCAAAGTCTACTTATTTTATTAATCTTTTCAGATAATCAGGTTTTGGGTTGCTATTCTTGTTTGTTACTGTTGTGGAGGTTGTTGATGTTGTTCTCTACATCACCTGCCCCTATATTTATATTTCCTTCCTTCTTGTTTCTTTAGGCTTGCTCTGTGACTCTTTTCCAACTTCTTTAGCTGGATGCTTAACTTCATTTAGTTTTAATCTTTTTTGTTTTTTGCTTTTTTTTGATAAATGTTTGAGCTATGGACTTCCTTCCAGCTCCTGCATCAACACATGTTCTTTCTTTCTTAGGATCACTGAGTATTAGATTTTCAGTTTTGTTCAAAGCAACCCTTTTCACTTGACTTTTCCTTTCCTGACTCCTCTGCGGCTTTTCTTTTAGTCCTTGTCTTAGTGTTGAAGTTTGGGATTCGAGGAACAGAAACTCATTCACATTAAGAGAAAAGATGAGTTAATGTAAGGATACCAGTGAACCGTAACTGGAAAGTTATCGGATACCAAAGCAGTTCTCTGTGTCACTCCTTTAGAGGGACATGGCCTCTCTTGGTGCCTCCACCTCTCCCCCCCACATCTCTGTTCTCTTCTGTTTCTCTCTAAGATCTAACTTCCTTATGCTCTACCTAACAGATGATTCCATCATCCACTCATGGTTTTTATTTTGTCTGACTTCAGCTTTAACATTGCTCATCACTGCTGTGCTGTGCTTTCTTTTTTTTAATCATTACTCTTTCCTCTGAGTTTCCACTGCTAATCAGCCAGTTATTTCCATATTTCTTAGTTCATACTCCTAACAAAGAGAATCCATTTGGCTCAATTCATCTTTTCTTAATAGGTCATTAACCAATTTATTTGCCTACTATAGTCAATCACCTGTACTGAGGGGTGTGGGCAAGACACTTTCCCTTAGGGAACAGGCTCCAGCCATCTCTAATAGTTCTCTTGTTCTTATTTATTCAGTTTCACTCCATTAGCCCCTTCTCCTCATACTTTAATTTTGTTTTGTCACTCTAAAAAAATACTCTTTTGATCCTGTTTTTGTCTGGCTACCATCAACTCATTCTTTTTTTCACCTCATCCATTGTATTCAAAAGAACAATATTTGAAGTGTTCACATCCTTGTCTCTCATTAACTTCTCATCCCACTGAAATTGGGCTTCCTCTTTTATTATATTCCTGAAACTGGTCTCATCAAGGGCACCAGTAATCTTCTAATTGTCGTATCCAGTGGAAATTTTTCAGTCCTTATTTCACGGCTGTTCTTCAACATTTGACATTCACGGCAACTTTCTTCTCCAAATATTCTACTCCCTTGGTTTCTGTGAATCTGCATTCCATGGTGCTGCTTGTAACCTTCTGACTATTCTTGCTCTTTTTCTTTTTGCAGGTTTTTTTCTATGCCCTCCACTTATAATGTTGATATTCCCCAGTATTCATACTTACCCATGGCTCTTTTTCTCTGTGTTCTCTCTATTCTTACGGTTTCAACTATCATATATAAACTATTGATTCCAAAACTCCCATCTCCAGGCTGGACTTGCCCACTGAACTTCAGATTCATATATCCAGGGATGATCTTTGGGCGTCTCCAAGTCAACATAACCTAAACTGAATTTATCATCCCTGCTCCCTAATATGTTCCTCTTGTATTTTTTGTTTCATTTGTTGGTATAGCTACTTATCATTCAGACAAACTAGAAGTATGAAAGTCTTCATACTCCAGGGTTGGGAAACAGCAGACACACATTCTTATTACAGGCATAGGATTCATGAGCACATGCTGACACTGCCTCACCCCATTCTCATAATAGGTATATGGCTCTCATGGTTGTTTATCCTAATGAGGTTGGATGACATCACAGAATCCTTTTCTACATGGTGTTGTAGGCAACTACTGTCAATCGATTAGGCTTGGTATCTGGCTTATTCTTCACCCAACTCTTTGTGCAGTCACCTTTAGGACTACATCAAGAGCTTTTTTGTCCTGTGTCTTCTGGGTGGGTTTGCCTGGAGGCATCCACAGAAGATCAAAAAGTGGAAGAAGAGTGATATTGAGATACTTATTTTTACAGGTGTCGTCACAGTGAAGGACACAACTCCTGTCAATACCCTCTTCAATTCTAGAAACTGCTCTTTTCTGACTTAGGGGTGTAATGGGTCTTTGGTATTGCCAGTCCTGGGGCCATATACTATCCCTTGCCAGTTCCCCTAAATCTACTCCACATCTTTGCAGGTAAAGTTTTTCACAAGTTACCCAATTTGAGTGTACTGTTGTCTTATTTTCTGCTGAAATCCATGCTATGTCAGATAGCATGTGAATTAAAACTTATTTGCCATCCCTTTCCTAGACTCCTTACATCATCCTCAGGCCCCACACATCCATATAATAACTAAGATTTGCTTATTTCAGAACCCAAATGTTGCTCAATTGTATTCCTTCTCTCTAGTCTCATTCTCAGAATCCTAGTTCAGGCCCTCAGTATCTCTCTATGAGATAAAAATGTATGAAATGGAAAAGGATTGATTTTGAGGCGAACTATTTAACAAAGGTTGCCAATCCCTGGCAAACTGATTACATGGTCTACTTGATTATATTTGGTTTAATTATTCTCTGGTTAATTCACGAGTGTGTTTTCTGTGGCCCCTATACTTTTGCCTTCTGCTCCTTATATTTTAAAAGATCATTGTTTGGGGACGGGGGGTTGTTTTATTTATAAATATAGGAATCTTTGATCTAATGGAATCCTCTTATATAAAATAAAAGTGGAGCTGGTTCTTGTTAAAGTAAGGTTAGCACTTCAGACACAATAGGAAAATTACTGCTCAGCATCTATTACCAGTGCTTAATAATTACTTTTCTCCTATTTCCTCCAGCTCTAACTCTACTGCCATCCTGGCCCTGTGCCAAATTAGCATGTATAAATATTCTCACCTGACCTTAGCCATGATACATTAGTAAATAGGCTGTTCCGTTTTGCTAACAGAGAGTTTGTTCTACCTATATTCACCAGGGTAATCAGAAAATGGTTAAAATGAGATCCTGGCTCTCATTCTATCTGGGGAAGATGATTTTTCAAGAAAGATTCTCATTTCAAAGGCATTTGGAAAGTCTATCATAAGAATTTACTTATTCTCATTTTTCTATGAATTAAAGAAATTTGATGAGTGAAATATGGAAAATTTTACAGTTTGTCAGAATTCCCCATTCTTTTTCTTTATAACTTTTTTTTTTTTTTAATTTTTGGCTGCATTGGGTCTTCATTGCTGTGCGCGGGCTTTCTCTAGTTGCAGCAAGCGGGGGCTACTCTTCGTTGCGGTGCGTGGGCTTCTCACTGCAATGGGTTCTCCTGCTGCGGAACATGGGCTCTAGGCAAGTTGGCTTCAGTAGTTGTGGCATGCGGGCTCTAGAGCGCAGGCTCAGTAGTTGTGGCGCACGGGCTGAGTTGCTCCGCGGCATGTGGGATCTTCCCGGACCAGAGATCAAACCCATGTCCCCTGCATTGGCAGGAGGATTCTCAACCACTGCACCACCAGGGAAGTCCACAGAATTCCCCATTCTAATGTAGGCTGAATATCACTCTCTGATAACTATGATCCCGTTGGCCCTTCTACCAACTATATTGTACAGCAAAATTTTATATCATATACTATAAATTATATCTCCTCCATCTTCCACTTGATCTTTTTTTTTTTTTTTTTTTTTTTTTTTTTTGCGGTACACGGGCCTCTCACTGTTGTGGCCTCTCCCGTTGTGGAGCACAGGCTCCGGACGCGCAGGCTCAGTGGCCATGGCTCACGGGCCCAGCCGCTCCGCGGCATGTGGGATCTTCCCGCACCGGGGCACGAACCTGAGTCCCCTGCTTCGGCAGGCGAACTCTCAACCACTAGCGCCACCAGGGAAGCCCTGATCTTATTTTTTAAGGTGTTTTTTTAAAATCCCTTTAAGGATATTAGGATCCTAATTCTATTCTGCAACCATCAACCATTCTTCCATCTCAGAGTTTCTTCATCCTTGTTAATGGAAAATGGTTATTTGGATAGGATTGCAGAGAAGAAGCCTTTCGATCTGCCAATAGAGAATTCTAATAGATTGAACTTGGACATTGAGTCATAAATCTGTAGTCATTCAGTCAATAATGAATATATACGACTTCTGAAATGTCATCTAGCTCTTATTTTACCATCTGGTCCACAAGCTTTCTAATGACTTTGCCAAATACCTTCTTAAAAGCAAATTTACTAGGGCTAGAGTATTTTTCCGATCTGCCAAGCAAGCGATACTTTCAGGAAATGACTGAGGTTAGTCTAACATTACTTGTTCTTGGTAAAGATGAACTAGCTCATAGTTATCACTGTCTTCCTTTCTAAACACATGTAAAGCTATCTGTTCATTAGTTCCTTCCAGAAATCTTGCAGAGCTTAAAAAGCACAATTTAAAGCCTGACTGGTTTATAACTTGAGATCTCCACATTCTTTTCCTTTTCAAAAAAATTAGAGTTTCATTATCTAGTCTCTTATCATCTCTTCTAGTCTCTGTAGTTCTTCAAAGATTACCATCATCCAAAGGCTTCTCTCGTGGTGCAGTGGTTAAGAATCTGCCTGCCAATGCAGGGGACACGGGTTCGAGCCCTGGTCCGGGAAGATCCCACATGCCACGGAGCAGCTAAGCCCGTGCGCCACAACTACTGAAGCCCACACGCCTAGAGCCCGTGCTCTGCAACAAGACAAGCCACTGCAATGAGAAGCCCACGCACCACAATGAAGACTAGCCCCAACACGCTGCAACTAGAGAAAGACCGCGTGCAGCAACGAAGACCCAACGCAGCCAAAAATAAAATAAATTAATTTTAACAATGTATTTTTTAAAAAAGGATTACCGTCATCCATCCAGTCATTTCATCTCCAGGTTCTCTCATTCATTTCTTTCAGGCAATCATGTAGGGCAAACCCGTGCCCCCTGCAGTGGAAGCACAGAACCTTAAGCACTGGACCACCAGGGAAATCCCTGTGATTTATTCTGTAAAAATTTTTTTTTGTTTTGAAATAATTTTAGACTAAAAAGAGAGTTATAAAAATTGTGCAGAGCATTTCCATGCAGGCTTTACCTACCCTCCCATAATGTTAACATCTTGCATAGGGCATAATCAAGTGGTCAAAGCTAAGAAATTAATATTGATGCAATATTATTAACTGAACTATAGACTTTATTCTGATTTCACCAGTTTTTCCATTAATGTACTTTTTCTTTTCAAGATACAGTCCAGGATCCCACATTACACTTTATTTTCATGTCTCCTTAGTCTCCTCCAATCTGTTAGAGTTCCTTAGTCTCCTTACCCTTCATGCCCTTGACCCTTTGAGTACCAGCTACTCAGGCATTTTCTTTAATGTCCCTCAGTTTGGGTTTATCTGAAGTTTTGTCTGATTAGATTGCCATTATGCATTTGTGGGACAAATATTTGGAAGTGATGTCCCCTTCTCAGTGCATTCTAGCAGGGGGCGCATGATGTTGATATGTCTTTCTACTGATGGTGTTAACCTTGATCACTTGGCTTAGTGGGTGTCTGTCAGGTTTCTCCACTGTAAAGTTACTATTTCCCCCCTTTGTAATTAATAAATATTTGGAAGGAAATACTTTTATGCTATGCAAATATCCTGTTTCTTCTTATACTCTCGTCTACTATTTTTAGCATTCATTGATCACGCCCGCCACAGTTATTACTGTGGTGTTCAAATAGTGATTTTCTGTCTTCCTCATTTCTTCTGCATTTATTGACTTATTCTGTAAGGAAGAGTTGTTCCTTCTTTTATTTATTTATTTTCAATGGTTTTATTGTGATATAGTTGACATACAATAAACATATTTAAGGAGTACAGTTTGATGTTTTAATATATGTGAAACCATCCCCACAATTAAGATAACTAACATATCCATGTCCACCAAAAGTTTTCTTATATTTCTTTATAATTCCTACCTCCCTTACCTCCGCACCCTCTTGATGTCCTCAAGCAATCACTGATATGTTTTCTGTCACTGTAGATTAGTTTTCATTTTCTAGAATTTTATATAAATGGGAAAATGCAGTATATACTCTTTTTCATTAGGCACTTTTCGCTCAAGATGATGACTTTGAGTTTTATTCTTGCTGTTACATGAGTCAATAGTTTTTCGTTTGTTTTTCAGAGTTATATTCCACTATATGGATATACCATAGTTAGGTTATCTGTCTGTTCACCTGTGATGGATATTTGGGTTTTTTCAGTTTGGGCTATCACAAATGCCCCTTCTACCTTTCTTTTGATTAGTGTTAATAGATTTATCATTGTCATTTCGTTGCTATCTTTAAAGTATGATTTTTGTAAGCAGCATTACTTTTTATTTTTTACAAAGTCTGACAACCCCTGCCTCTTTTTTTTTTAACATCTTTATTAGAGTATAATTGCTTCACAATGGTGTGTTAGTTTCTACTTTATAACAAGGTGAATCAGCTATACACATGCATATGTCCCCATATCCACTCCCTCTTGCGTCTCCCTCCCACCCTCCCTATCCCACCCTTCTAGGTAGGCACAAAGCACCGAACTGATCTCCCTGTGCCATGCAGCTGCTTCCCACTAGCTATCTATTTTACATTTGGTAGGGTATATATGTCCTTGCCACTCTCTCACTTCGTCCCAGCTTACCCTTCCTCCTCCCTGTGTCCTCAAGTCCATTCTTTATGTCTGTGTCTTTATTCCTGTCCTGCCCTTAGGTTCTTCAGAACCTTTTTTTTTTCTTTTTTAGATTCCATATATATGTGTTAGTTTAAGATATTTGTTTTTCTCTTTCTGACTTACTTCACTCTGTATGACAGTCTCTAAGTCCATCCACCTTACTTCAAATAACTCAATTTCCTTTCTTTTTATGACTGAGTAATATTCCACTGTATATATGTGCCTATCTTTATCCATTCATCTGTCAATGGACACTTAGGATCCTTCCATGTCCTGGCTATTGGAAATAGTACTGCAATGAACACTGTGATACATGACTCTTTGAATTATGGTATTCTCAGGGTATATGCCCAGTAGTGGGATTGCTGTGTCATATGGCAGTTCTAATTTTAGTTTTTTAAGGAACCTCCATACTGTTCTCCATAGTGAATGTATCAATTTACATTCCCACCAACAGTGCAAGAGGGTTCCCTTTTCTCCACACCCTCTACAGCATTTACTGTTTGTAGGTTTTTTGATGATGGCCATTCTGACTGATGTGAGGTGATACCTCATTGTAGTTTTGATTTGCATTTCTCTAATGATTAGCGATGTTGAGCATCCTTTCATGTGTTTGTTGGCAATCTGTATATCTTCTTATGTATCATCTTTTATTTCTTTCATCAGTGTCTTATAGTCTTCTGCATACAGGTCTTTTGTCTCCCTAGGTAGATTTATTCCTAGATATTTTATTCTTTTTGTTGCAATGGTAAATGAGAGTGTTTCCTTCATTTCTCTTTCAGATTTTTCATCATTAGTGTATAGGAATGCAAGAGATTTCTGTGCATTAATTTTGTATCCTGTAACTTTACCAAATTCATTGATTAGGTCCAGTAGTTTTCTGCTGGCATCTTTAGGATTCTCTATGTATAGTATCATGTCATCTGCCAACAGTGAGAGTTATACTTCTTCTTTTCCAGTTTGTATTTTATTTGTTATTCTTCTCTGATTGCCATGGCTAGGACTTCCAAAACTATGTTGAATAATAGTGGTAAGAGTGGACACCCTTGTCTTTTCCTGATCTTAGAGGAAATGCTTTCAGTTTTTCAACATTGAGAATGATGTTTGCTGTGGGTTTGTCGTATATGGCCTTTATTATGTTGAGGTAGGTTCCCTCTATGCCCACTTTCTAGAGAGTTTTTATCATTAATGGTGTTGAATTTTGTCAAAAGCTTTTTCTGCATCTATTGAGGTGATCATATGGTTTTTATTCTTCAATTTGTTAATATGGTGTATCACATTGAATGATTGGTGTATATTGAAGAATCCTTGCATCCCTGGGATAAATCCCACTTGATCATCGTGTATGATCCTTTTAATGTTTTGTTGGATTCTGTTTGCTAATATTTTGTTGAGGATTTTTGCATCTACATTCATCAGTGATATTGGTCTGTAATTTTTTTTTTTTTGTAGTATCTTTGTCTGGTTTTGGTATCAGGGTGATGGTGGCCTCATAGAATGAGTTTGGGAATGTTCCTTCCTCTGCAACTTTTTGGAGGAGTTTGGAAGGATGGGTGTTAGCTCTTCTCTAAATGTTTGATAGAATTCACCTGTGGAGCCATCTGGTCCTGGACTTTTGTTTGTTGAAGGATTTTTAATCACAGTTTCAATTTCATTACTTATGATTGGTCTGTTCATATTTTCTATTTCTTCCTGGTTCAGTCTTGGAAGCTTATACCTTTCTAAGAATTTGTCCATTTCTTACAGGTTGTCCATTTTATTGGCATAGAGTTGCTTATAGTAGTCTCTAAGCATGCTTTGTATTTCTGCGGTGTCTGTTGTAACTTCTCCTTTCCCATTTCTAATTTTATTGATCTCAGTCCTCTCCCTCTTTTTCCTGATGAGTCTGGCTAATGGTTTATCAATTTTGTTTATCTTCTCAAAGAACCAGCTTTTAGTTTTATTCATCTTTGCTATTGTTTTCTTTGTTTCTGTTTTACTTATTTCTGCTCTGATCTTTATGATTTCTTGTGCTAACTATGGGTTTTGTTTGTTCTTTCTTGAGGCATAAAGTTAAATTGTTTATTTGAGATTTTTTTTTGTATCTTTAGGTAGCCTTGTAGTGCTATAAGCTTCCGTCTTAGAACTACTTTTGCTGCATCTCATAGGTTTTGGATCATCGTGTTTTCATGTTATTTGTCTCTAGGTATTTTTTGATTTCCTCTTTGATTTCTTCAGTGATCTCTTGGTTATTTAGTAACATATTTTTGAGCCTCCATGTGTTTGTGTTTTTTACATTTGTTTCCGTGTAATTCATTTCTAATCTCAAAGTGTTGTGGTCAGAAAAGATGATATGATTTCAATTTTCTTAACTTTACTGAGGCTTGATATGTGACCCAAGATGTGATCTATCCTGGAGAATGTTCTGTGCGCACTTGAGAAGAAAGTGTAATCTGCTGGTTTTGGATGGAATGTCCTATAAATTTCAATTAAATCTGTCTGGTCTATTGTGTCATTTAAAGCTTCTGTTTCCTTATTTATTTTCATTTTAGATGATCTGTCCATTGGTGTAAGTGAGGTGTTAAAGTCCCCCACTATTATTTTGTTACTGTTGATTTCCTCTTTTACAGCTGTTAGCAGTTGCCTTATATATTGAAGTGCTCCTGTGTTGCGTACATATATATTTATAATTGTTATATCTTCTTCTTGGATTGATCCTGTGATCATTATGTAGTGTCCTTTCTTGTCTCTTGTAACATTCTGTATTTTAAAGTCTATTTTATCTGATATGAGTGTAGCTACTCCAGCTTTCTTTTGATTTCCATTTGCATGGAATATCTTTTTCCATCCCCTCACTTTCAGTCTGTATGTGTCCCTAGGTCTGAAGTGGGTCTCTTGTAGACTGCATATAGATGGGTCTTGTTTTTGTATCCATTCAGCAAGCCTGTGTCTTTTGGGTGGAGCATTTAATCCATTCACATTTAAGGTAATTATCGATGTGTATGCTCCTATGACCATTTTCTTAATTGTTTTGGGTTTGTTTTTGTAGGTCTTTCTCTTCTCTTGTGTTTCCCACTTAGAGAAGTTCCTTTAGCATTTGTCTGGTTTGGTGGTGCAGAATTCTCTTAGCTTTTGCTTGTCTGTAAAGCTTTTGATTTCTCCCTCGAATCTGAATGAGATCCTTGCCAGTAGAGTAATCTTGATTGTAGGTTCTTCCCTTTCATCACTTTAAGTATATCATGCCACTCCCTTCTGGCTTGCAGATTTTCTGCTGAGAAATCAGCTGTTAAGTTTATGGGAGTTCCCTTGTATGGTATTTGTCATTTTTCACTTGCTGCTTTCAATAATTTTTCTGTCTTTAATTTTTGCCAATTTGATTACTATGTGTCTCAGCATGTTTCTCCTTGGGTTTATCCTGTATGGGACCCTCTGTGCTTCCTGGACTTGCATGGCTATTTCCTTTCCCATGTTAGGGAAGTTTTTGACTATAATCTCTTGAAATATTTTCTCTGGTCCTTTCTCTCTCTCTTCTCCTTCTGGGACCCCTATAATGTGAATGTTGTTGTGTTTAATGTTGTCCCAGATGTCTCTTAGGCTGTCTTCATTTCTTTTCATTCTTTTCTCTTTATTCTGTTCCAAAGCAGTGAATTCCACCATTCTGTCTTCCAGGTCACTTATCTGTTCTTCTGCTGCAGTTATTCTGCTATTGATTCCTTCTAGTGTAGTTTTCATTTCAGTTATTGTGTTGTTCATTTCTGTTTGTTTGTTCTTTAATTCTTCTAGGTCTTTCTTAAACATTTCTTGCATCTTCTCGATCTTTGCTTCCATTCATTTTCCGAGGCCCTAGATCATCCTCACTCTCATTATTCTGAATTCTTTTTCTGGAAGGTTGCCTATCTCCACTTCATTTAGTTGTTTTTCTGGGGTTTTATCTTGTTCCTTCTTCTGGTACATAGCTATCTGCCTTTTCATCTTGTGTATCTTTCTGTGAATGTGGTTTTTATTCCACAGGCTGCAGGATTGTAGTTCTTCTTGCTTCTGCTGTCTGCCCTCTGGTGGATGAGGCTATCTGAGAGGCTTGTGGAAGTTTCCTGATGGGAGGAACTGGTGGTGGGTAGAGCTGGCTGTTGCTCTGGTAGGCAGAGCTCAGTGAAACTTTAATCCGCTTGTCTGCTGATGAGTGGGGCTAGGTTCCCTCCCTGTTGGTTGTTGAGCCTGAGGCAACTCAGCACTGGAACCTACACAGGCTCTTTGGTGGGGCTGATGGCATACTCTGGGAGGGCTCATGCCAAGGAGTACTTTCCAGAACTTCTGCTGCCAGTGTCCTTGTCCTCATGGTGAGACACAGCCACACCCCGCCTCTGAAGGAGACCCTCCAACACTAGCAGGTAGGTCTGGTTCAGCCTCCTGTGGGGTCACTGGTCCTTCCGTTGTGTCCCGATGCGCACACTACTTTGTGTGTGCTCTCCAAGAGTGGAGTCTCTTTCCCCCAGTCCTGTTGAAGTCCTGCAATCAAATCCCACTAGCTTTCAAAGTCTGATTCTCTAGGAATTCCTCCTCCCATTGCCGGACCCCCAAGTTTGGAAGCCTAACATGGGGCTCAGAACCTTCACTCCAGTGGGTGGACTTCTGTGGTATCAGTGTTCTCCAGTTTGTGAGTCACCCACCCAGCCATTATGGGATTTGATTTTATTGTGATTACGCCCTTCCTACCATCTCACTGTGGCTTCTCCTTTGTCTTTGGATGTGCAGTATCTTTTTTGGTGAGTTCCAGTGTCTTTCTGTCGATGATTGTTCACCAGTTATTTGTGATTCCGGTGCTGTCACAAGAGGGAGTCTCCATCTGTTTGTATCATCTTTAATTTCTTTCGTAAGTGTCTTGTAGTTTTCTGCATACAGGTCTTTTGTCTTCTTAGGTAGGTTTATTCCTAGATATTTTATTCTTTTTGTTGCAATGGTAAAGGGAGTGTTTCCTTCATTTCTCTTTCAGATTTTTTATTATTAGTGTATCGAAATGCAAGAGATTTTTGTGCATTAATTTTGTATCCTGCTACTTTACCAGATGCATTGATTAGCTCTAGTAGTTTTCTGGTGGCATCTTTAGGATCTTCTGTGTATAGTATCATGTTCTCTGCAGTGACCGTTTTACTTCTTCTTTTCCAATTTGGATTCCTTTTATTTCTTTTTCTTCTCTGATTGCTGTGGCTAAAACTTCCAAAACTATGTCTAATAATAGCGGTGAGAGTGCAACCCCTGCCTTTTAATTGGGGTATTTAGACCATTTGTGTTTGATACGGTAATTGATTTGGTTAGGTTTGTCTGTCATTTTGCTGTTTGTCCCATGTTTTTTATTTTGTATTTGTCCCATTTGATCTTTGTTCTTTTCCCCTTCTCCATCTATTTTCCTTTTTTGTGTAGTATAAACCTCATGTTACATTTTTAAAAATTTAAATTGTTAATTATCTTTAAAGATATTTAAATGCAAGAAAAAGATTTGATATGTTTAGCCGAATAATTTCTATTTCTGGTGCTCTACATTCCCTTTGTCTTAGATCCAGATTTCAATCTGGTATTATTTTGCTTCTTCCTGAGGATCTTTCTTTATCATTACTTAAATTCTTTCAGCTTTGTATATCTGAAAAAGTCTTTATATCACCCTCATTTTTTTTTTTTTTTTTTTTGCGGTATGCGGGCCTCTCACTGTTGTGGCCTCTCCCATTGCGGAGCACAGGCTCCAGACGCGCAGGCTCAGCGGCCTTGGCTCATGGGCCTAGCCGCTCCGCGGCACGTGGGATCTTCCCGGACCGGTGCATGAACCCGCATCTCCTGCTTCGGCAGGCAGACTCCCTACCACTGCACCACCAGGGAAGCCCTCACCTTCATTTTTGAAAGATACTTTTGCTGTCTGTAGAACTCTAGGTTGACAGATTTGGGGGGATTTTTTAGTACTTTAAAGATGAGAGCTCACAGTCTTCTCACATGCATTCTTTTTAGTGAGGAATCTGCTGTCATCCTTAACTTTGGTCTTCTGTACATAACACATTCCCCCATCCCTCAGCTGCTTTTCAGACTCTTATTTCAAGCAATTTGATTATGATGTGCCTTAGGGTACTTTTCTTCATACTTTTTTTGTTTGGGATTTATTTTGTTTCTTAGGTGTCTGGGCTTATAATTATCACTAAATCCAAGAAAATTTTAGTCATTGTTTCTTTAAATTTTTTTGTTCCTGCTTTCTTCTTTCCTTCAGGAATTCCAGTTACACACTTGTATTACACTTGAATCATCCCACACGTCACTGACACTGTCCGTTTTTTTTTCAGTCTCTTTTCTTTCTCCATTTCATTTTGGATAGTTTCTATTCTTATGTCTTCACATTTACTAATCTTTTCTGCAGTGTCTAATCCACTGTTAATCCCATTCAGTGTATTTTTCACCTCATAGTTTTTGTCTCTAGAAGTTCAATTTGGGTTGTTTTTTTGTTTTGTTTTACTATCTTGCATATTTCTTTATATTTTACTATCTTGCATATCTCTTTTATAGTTACAGTAACTCTACCAATGTTACAGTTACAGTAACTCTGCCAATGTTCTTATCTGCTAATTCTAAAATCTGTGAGTCTGGATAAGTTTCAATTGATTGATCTTTTTAATTGAAATTTTCATTTAATTGTAGGTTCACATGCAATTGTAATAAATAATACAGAGAAATCCCATGTACCCTTTACCCATTTTCTGCCAATGGTAACATCTTGTAAAACCAGTGTAATATCATAACCAGAATACACTGATACAAAGCACTGATCTTGTTCACATTTCCTTGATTTTACTGGTACTCATTCATGTGCATGTATGTGTATTTAGTTCTGTACAGTTCTATCCCGTGTGTACAATTCTGTCCCATGTGTAAGTTCCGTTCTCTGTTTCTAAAATTTTGTCACTTCAAAAATGTTAAATAATGGAATTATATAGTATATAACCTTTGGGGATTGGCTTTTTTCACTCAGCATAATTCCCTGGAATTTCATTCAAGATTGACTGGTTTTATGCCTCACCACATGTTTTATTTTCCTGCTTTTTCCATGTCTGATCATTTTTACTTCATGTTATATACACTGTGAATTTTTCCTTCTTGAGTCCTGGGTATTTTTGTATGCCTTTAAATATTCTTCAGCTTTCCTCTGGAGTGCACTTAAGCTACTTGGAAATAACAATTTGATCCTTTTAAGTCTTGCTTTTAAAACTCATTAGGTGGGACCAGAACAATGTTTAGTCTAAGTCTACGTATTCCCCACTATTAGGCAAGACACTTCTGAGTATGCTACTCTATACGTAATGAATTATGAGGTATTCTAGTTCCCAGCCCAGTGTGAATGCCAAGTGCTATTCTCTCTATCCTTTCAGAGAATTCTTTCCTCGGCCTCAGTTATTTTCCTCACATGCATGCATTTATCAGTACTCTGAGGGATGCTCAAAGGGAGCCTTCCACAGATATCTCCATTTCTCTCCCTGCAGCTCTCTCTTCTCTGGCATTCTGTCCTGCAAATTCACACTGCCTTGATCTCCCCTGACTCTTCAGCTACATCTCCTCAACTTAGTCTGCTGAGCTCCGACTGGGTTCACCCTCTTTGCACACAGAATAGAAACTCACTCAAGGCAATAAGCTAGGGCATTTCTAGGGCTCATCTCCTTTGTTTCCTATTTCTGAAAGATCACTGACCTTGATTGACTGATGTCTAATTTCTTAAAAACCATTGTTTCATATATTTTGTCTGGGGTTTTTTTTTTTGTTAATTTCAAGCAAGTGGGCAAATATGACCCCTGTTATTCCATCTTGGCTGGAAGCCAGAGTCCTGTATGATTTATTCTTAATCAAATTTATTTTTTCATTTTGACATAAGATTTATTCTCTTTGATCAAGAAGACAGAAACAAAATTGAAATTTAATTGTCTTTTAATTTCATTTTATTATTTCAGTGTTTATCCAAATAAAAGTCTTTCCCTGAATCTTCTTCTTGTTCCAATCATAACTTTAAAAGTTCCTTTTATATCTTTAGGATTTCTCTAAAGCCCAATTCATTCTGTACTTGATAAAAGTTTTTATATTTTTCTTGCATGCCTTTTCATTTTTCCCTTCTTTTCTTTCTACTTTTCTTCCTTCTTTCCATTCAGTAAGTATTTATTGAAGGCCTGTAATGTGCCAGATGCTGTGTTAAGCACTGAGAATAACTTATGGAAAGGATAGACAAAGTCTTTACTCTGTTGCGTAAATTCTAGTGATGAGAGAAAGGCAATAAACATAAACAGATTATTTTAGTCAGGAATATGTGCCATGAAGAAAATAAACAATATGGCATTTTGAGGTGATGTTTGAGCTCAGATATTAGAAGAGTTTAGGAGAGGGAACAGCAACTGCAAAAGCCCGAAGTCAAGAATAAGTGTGACATATTCAATAAACTGAAAAAGGACACAACTGGAGAGTCATTTACAAAGAAGAGACTGGTACAAAATGTAGTCAGGTAAATATCAAGAAGTCAAATGACATAAAGTCTTAAAGGCTGAATCTTCAGTTTATATGACTTTTCTTTTGCTTTTGAAACATACCTCTTTATACCTAAGCCACATGGAAAGCTCCCTGTTCAACCCCTTGAGCCTCTACATAACTCTCTGGTTTCTTCATCTTTGGGCTTAGGCTGGTTGTATGGTCATGGTCAGAGTGTCCTTTTTTTATTTTTTTAATTTAAAACTTTCTTTGAGTTCCTTATAATAGATGCTGACAATGCACTTTTGTCTGTCTTTGAATACTTTGAAATACACTTTCCCAAAGTGTAAGATACCTTTGTGACCACACCCAGTGTGCACTTCCTAGGCTATTACAACGTCCAAGAGAACATGACCGATTTTTCCAATTATATTCCAGCTATACCTGTTATTATTATTCACAGTTAAACACAAAGAAGTACTTTAAAGAGACAGTTGTGAACAGGCATCCAAAATTTTGTCAAGCTCTCAGCCTTTATCACAAAAACTTCTATCAGATTGCTTCTCCCAATCCATTCTTTTTTTTTTTAACTTTTAAATTTTTTTTTTTTTTTTTTTTTTTTTGCGGTACGTGGGCCTCTCACTGTTGTGGCCTCTCCCGTTGCGGAGCGCAGGCTCAGCGGCCATGGCTCACGGGCCCAGCTGCTCCACGGCATGTGGGATCCTCCCGGACCGGGGCACAAACCCGTGTCCCCTGCATCGGCAGGCGGACTCTCATCCACTGCGCCACCAGGGAAGGCCCTAAAATTAATTTTTATTGGAGTGTAGTTGATTTACAATGTGTGTTACTTTCTGCTGTACAGCAAAATGAATGAGTTATACATACACATATATCCACTCTTTTTTAGATTCTATTCCCATATAGGTCATTACAGAGTATTGAGTAGAGTTACCTGTGCTATACACTAGGTTCTTATTAGTTATCTATTTTATATATAGTATTGTGTATATGTTAATCCCAGTCTCCCAATTTATCTCTCCCTGCCCCTTCCCCCTTGGTAACCATAAGTTTGTTTTCTACATCTGTGGCTCTATTTCTGTTTTGTTAATAGGTTCATTTGTACTATTTTTTTGGATTCCACATATACGCGGTATCATATTTGTCTTTCTCTGTCTGACTTAACTTCATTCAGTATGACAAACTCTGGGTGCATCCATGTTGCTGCAAATGGCGTTATTTTGTTCTTTTTTATGGCTGAGTAATATTCCATTGTATATATGTACCACATCTTCTTTATCCATTCCTCCGTCGATGGACATTTAGGTTGCTTCCATGTCCTGGCTATTGTAAATAGTGCTGCAATGAACATTGGGGTTCATGTATCTTTTCAAATTATGGTTTTCTCCAGGTATATGCCCAGGAGTGGGATTGCTGGATCATATGGCCCAATCCATTCTTTTTTTTTTTAATATTTATTTATTTGGTTGCACCAGATCTTAGTTGCAGCAGGCGGGCTCCTTAGTTGCGGCATGCATGTGGGATCTAGTTCCCAGGCCCCCTGCATTGGGAGCATGGAGTCTTAATCATTACACCACCAGGGAAGTCCCCTGGCCCAATCCATTCTTAACACAGCAAAAAAGAGATACCTTCCTAAAGTGCAATTAAAGTCTTGTCAATCCTATGCTTATACTCTTGAAAGCTTCCCGTTGCAATGAAAAAAAAATTCACAACATGATTATGAATAATGAGGCCCTACATGATTCCCTCCCTGCCTATTTCTCCAGCCTCATCTCATGCCACTCCCCACTTCCCTCATTACATTTCAGCAACGTGGATCTTCCTTCAGTTTCTGAATCACACCCAACCCTTTTCCAGCTCTGGAATTTTGCACATGCTGTTTCCTTTGCCTAGAATACTCTTGCCCAGATTCCCTTCTCATGGCCAGTTTCTCTCTCATCTTTCAGGTCTCACTTAAATTTCATCTCCTCAGGGAGGACTTCCCATCTCTCTAAGGGAGATCTTTCCTACCCCTCACCCTTGTTCTCCCTTAGGTCCTTATTTGTTTCTTTCACAGCACTTAACATGACTGCCAGTTATTTTATTTATATATTCATTTCTTGATTTTTGGTCTTTCTCCACCACTGCATTGCAAGCCTTCCAATTGTAGGATCCCCACTGCCTACAACTATGTCTGATATGTAGTAGGCCATAATGAAGGATTTAAATAATTTCATTTGATTTTATACCTAGTTCATATACTTTTGAATGAATGAATGAATAACCATGTTATAAACAAATCATAAAACTTAGAATAAAACTGACTTTTCACCAAAGATTTTCTTTAATACTGAAGTATTAAAAAGTCCAGTGAGGGAAAGGACATATAGGTATTGTAAAATTCTCATTATCTGAATTACTGGTTCAGTGTAACCCAATTACTCTAAACACATCTATAGCTGAACAAATGAAAAAGATTAAGAACAGTATCATCTCACAAAATGCATTTTTACTAAATATAATTTCATTTTTAATGTTAATGACAAGTCTTCTTTTTGTATTTTATACGATTAATCAAGATTTGGTATATGAAATTTCCCTGTGGCTTTCTGGTATTTTATATATATGTATGTGTGTATGAATATTTATATATTTATATGTATAGTCATATATATATGAAGTAGATTGAGGCTACCAAATATTTTCCTAGAAAAATAGAATTTATACAGTAGTGAGCTGTTTGTGATGTCTGATATAACACCAAAGTTGAAAATATGAAATAGTGTGGGATTTTATCTCTTTATCATTCAGCATTATTCGCATAATACAGTTAAATCAAAGCACTTGTATTATAATATCCTGGTGTTTTTTTCAAACAGAATATTTTTGTCTGTTGAAAAAAAAGGGGGTGGGGGGGTGTGGAGTTCCCTGGCAGTCCAGTGGTTAGGACTCGGAGCTTTCACAGCCGTGGCCTGAGTTTGATCCCTGGTCAGGGAACTAAGATCCCACAAGCCACACAATGTGGCCACAAAAGAAAAAGATATTGTCTGTTGAAGTGTTCATACTTAAAATATACAAATTACTGCTGCAGTTGTCTTTTGAAGTGTTCATGCCTGAAACATTAAAACTATCACTGCAGTCTCATCTTTGGATTTGTTTATTGTTTATTACTAGTAAGAAATGACCTGGTAATATAAATTTGAAATTTACTTGAGGGTTTCAGGATTATTTTCTTATAAATTTGGTAAATTCCTTTTACTTCTCCCTCTTGTTTTCAGTGTAAAAATTCATAGCTATGTTTTGTTGTTACCTGCTGTGTTTAATAGATGACTTATATGTCAGCATCTGTTTTGGGGGGGTTTTTTGCGGTACGCGGGCCTCTCACTGTTGTGGCCTCTCCTGTTGCGGAGCACAGGCTCCGGACGCACAGGCTCAGTGGCCATGGTTCACGGGCCTAGCTGCTCCGCAGCATGTGGGATCTTCCTGGACTGGGGCATGAACCCGTGTCCCCTGCATCGGCAGGCAGACTCTCAACCACTGCGCCACCAGGGAAGCCCCCAGCATCTGTTTTCTGATTCTAATTTGGATATCTTTCTGACAAAAATAATGAATCAATAAATAGTATTACTGCTCAGCTATGAACTAGAATTAATAAATGCTCCTAAAAGTTACATAGCATTCCATATACTTTGACTCTCTAGATCAATAGAGACTAGTTTATTAGCTTACAGGTTAATCTAGGTCATCAATATCCTTCTTGAAAACTATAAAAATAAAAATATTAAAACATAACCCTGTTGAAGGTTAGAAACAAAAAGCTTCAATAAAGAGTAAAGTTTTCAAACAGTACCTATAGTTAGAACTAAAAAAATCTTTATCTTTTTATTCTGCACCTTTGCTTCTGTATCAGGTTGCCATGGAAATTTTTTCATTAACATTAGATTTTTCCAGAGATGAAATTGCTTGCATCATCTCATCTCCTAATATTCCTAAAGCCTCCTAAGCCAACTTTAGTGGTTTAACCTCCAAGTTCCAGATTCCCAAGAATTTCTGCCATGCTGAGTATTCTTGAAACTCAAATGTAACACACTGATGTGTTCAATGTTAATATCAAGGTTACTGCCATGTTTTCATTCTTGGTCCAAAGAAAGTGTTTTAAACATTTTTAAGCATCAAGGAAAAACTTTGAATTGTAAGCTGAAGAATTCCAAGGACATTTACCTAATAAAAATAAAGAAACAAAATCAGATGCTTTTATAAAGGCTTATACGTAGTATTCTAGGCTTTTTTGCTATAAAATATTAAAGTTCAAGTTAATGAACAAAGAAAACAGTATTTGATTTGAGTAATTGGACCTTATACACCTCTACATAATATGTTAAAACTCGTACCTGAGTCAGTTCTTAAAAGTAGAACTTCACCTTGTGTAGACTGCCAAAAATAAACATAATTTTGTCCTAAGTACTTGATTGCTTCACGCCTCTTGAGTGAACATCCCAAGTGGTTTCCAAAAGTTATTCCTCAGGTTTTGAGGGAACATACCTGTGTTACTTGTTTTTGAGCACCTAGATTTTTAGTAGATATTCAGTACATGTTTCTTACTACCATGTTTCTTACTGACATGTAATTTTAGTCTAAGATAAGATACAAAAGGCACCCAAGGAAAAAAAGGTTGAAAATTCATGGCATTTGATGTGAAAAGGAACCCAATTTCACCATCAATAGATACAAAAAATACTATTATAATCCTTATGTATGATATTTTAATGTAGCTTAAATGTTTCTACTTTTTTTTAGGAAGTAACTTTTTATTTTTCTTTATACAAATACAATTTTTAAAAATTCTGCATCTTTTTTTTTTAAGCCCAAATTTTATTATAAGATTCAGTGAACATAACTCTGTTAAATTGCTAGCACAGTTTCTCACTCTTTCACACACTGTTCTTACAGACTGACAGTGCTCTCCAGACCTCACTTTGAATAGCACTTAGTAGTTAAGTGATCATTTAAAGTTAGGGATGGTACCTAACTTTTGAGCCTTACTTTCTGTATTTAGCCAATGGAACCAATAATACTTACCCTGGCATTGTCAGAATTAAATGAAATCATTGAAGTGTCTGTCATTGCCTGGCAGAAGCTGTATGTCTATTAAATAGTAGTTCATTAATCACCCTCCAATGCCTA
The DNA here is from genome assembly GCF_011762595.2 of Tursiops truncatus. Lineage (NCBI taxonomy): Eukaryota > Metazoa > Chordata > Mammalia > Artiodactyla > Delphinidae > Tursiops > Tursiops truncatus. Next base: position 81,486,077 of record NC_047040.1, on the reverse strand, counting down.
GGGAAATTCATAGGAATTCGATTTCTTTTCTTTCCTGCCTTTAGTAAGTCTGTGCATCACAGTTAACTGGAGATCTGGTTTCTTTCAGTCCGACCATGGTGTTTAGAGTCCTTAGGCTTAGCCTGGGAATGTTCATTGTTACTGGCTGGCCTTTGCTTCTACGCCTTTTCAGTAAACAGCATTCTATCCTGATGATCTTTCCATAGCAGTACATTAGTGATCATCTCCATTCTAAACGTTTTTACTTTTAGAACATGTTCTTCAATTCATTTTTCCTCACTTGACAATATGTCTTAGAAATTTTTCCATATCACTGTAGAACTACCTCTTTTTTTTTTTTTGCGGTACGCGGGCCTCTCACTGCCGTGACCGCTCCCATTGCGGAGCACAGGCTCCGGACGCGCAGGCTCAGCGGCCATGGCTCACGGGCCCAGCCGCTCCGCGGCATGTGGGATCTTTCCAGACCGGAGCACGAACCCGTGTCCCCTGCATCAGCAGGCGGACTCCCAACCACTGCGCCACCAGGGAAGCCCAGAACTACCTCTTTTAACTGTTGTATTATCTTCCATATTATGAACGTTTTATTATTTACCCATTCCCTAGTTAATAGGCATTTAGGTTGTTTTGTATTTTTCATTCTAATGATCAGTGCTATTGAATATCATTTTACATAATTCTTTGTGCACATATTTTATTATTTTTCCAAGCATGATAAAGAAGAGGAGCTACTGTTTCAAAGAATATGCATATCTTAAGTTAATACTGGTGCTGATATATATACCTCCTAAAAGGAGGTAAATGGTCCTTCTACCAGTAGTTTGACACTAGCTGTTACCCCATACTCTTGACCGAACTTGCTATTACCAGTCTTTTAAAAATGTTTACACATCTTAGGAGTGAAAAGTGATTCTTTGTTATTGCTTTATTTTGCATTTTCTGATTACTACGAAGATCGAACATCTTTTCTTAAGCTTACAGGCCTTTTTGGCATTTCCTCTTCTCAGCCTATCCATATTTATGGTCCATTTTTCTTTTGGGCTTTATATCTTCTTTTTATTGACTTTTGGAAGTTACTTATACATTCCAGATACTAATGCTTTAGACTGTTATATATGTTGCCAATATTTTCCCCCTATCAATTGTCTTTTAAGTATTTTGGTGATTCTTTTGCTGAACAGAAGTTTTAAATTTTGATGTAGTCAAATTTAACAGTCTTTTTCATAATTGCATTTGCTTTTTGTATCTCCTTTAGAAAGCTTTCATAAATATAGTTCAAATAAACATTCTTTTATATTGTCTCACTGCATTTATGTTTTAGCTTGATTTAGTTTTTGTTTTTGACTTATGTCTTGAATCATCTGGAATGCATTTTTGTAAATTACATGAGTTATGAAAGTAACTCATTTTTTTCCCCAAGTGAGTATACAGTTGTCCCAATGCCATATATTGAATTGGCCATCCCTTTCCTACTGATTTAAAATACCACCTCATAAAAAAAAATAAAATGCCACCTCTATCATCAACTAAATTTGCATATCTATGGGTTTATTTGTGGCCAGTCTCTTCTGTTATACTACTTGCCTATTCTTGTATCAATACTACAACTTTTTAATATGTTTTACTGTTTGATAGGGCAATTATCCCTTTCTTGTTTTTGTATGTTAGTTTTATACTTAGCTACCTTCTAAATACCTTTGTCCTTGGTTCTAATAATTTTCCAGTTTGGGTACTTTAGGAAAATGATCATGTTGACTTCAAGTACTGACAGTTTTATTTCTTTATTTCTATTAATCATACCTCATTTAATAGTTATATGTCTTACTAAATATTCAAGGCCAAGCCAATTGCACATAAATGCCTAAGAAGGGACACATTTTTATCAGCTTCTCCAGAAGGTTTTATCCTTCTCTACCTATCCCTCTCCCAAATTTTGTCCTCCATTCACGCAAGGTGGATTGGAGTTTTCTTTCTTCCTTCCTTCCTTTCTTTTCTTCCTTTCTTTTCTTTTCTTTTTTTTTTTAATGAACAGTTATTTAAGCTTGAGTTACTCCAACCAATATATGGGGCTAGGGGAATTAACAAGGTAGAGAAGCGATTCAAAAGTAGAATAGCCCATTATATTAATCTTTTCTGACCTGAAGTCGAATTTTTCTTTCTCCTTTATGTATTTGGGCATTTAATCACTTTGCCTTATAATCTTCAAAAGTCTATGTTTTGTCTCCCCAACATTTTAACTCCTTCCGATTAGGCTATTTCTCCTGCCTCATATACTCACAGTTCCTTTCCTCCTCCCCTGATACCTGTACTGCATGTCCTTTAACTTCATATAAACCTGTATTCCAGCTTAGATTATGTGTTCCATATTTCAGTCACACAGGTGCCATATCTCAGACTTCATTGCCCCTCTATCTTTTGCCCACCCCTCTTCAAAACCATGGTCCTATTTTATTTTTGTTTGATTTTCTTACATTTTTTGAAATAATTTCAAACTTACCGAGACGTTGCAATAGTGCAAAGAACTCTATTCACACAAATTCAGCAATTAACATTTTGCCATATTTCCTTTATCATTCTCTCTTGCCCCACTCTATGTGAGTGTTTGTGTATATTTTTTAGAATACTTTGATATTAAATTGCAAAAATCATATAATCTGTTTTGTTTTTGTTTTTTATGTGCCTGTTCTCAATAAGCCAGAGGTCCAGCTCTGTCCATACTGCTGTCTTGTCTGATAAGTCATGTTCTGGTGAATAAGTTCACCTTTTGGATTCTGCCATAAATTCATGATCATTGACCTCAAATTGGCTTTCACCGCTACCTATATATGAGTGACTGTTTTTAAATTTACAGATAGAGGGATGTTTGGGGATATCAATTTGTTATGACGTCCTGTATGGAAATTTGATCAGATGATACATTGTGTGTGATTTCATTTGTCTGGAATCACTGAGATTTCCTTTATGGCCAGCTATTTTTATTTACTTACCAAATATTTACATAACGCTTACTATGGGCCAGGAGCTAAGTACTTTATAAATCTTCACTTATTCAATTTGCTCAACACTGTGTGGTAGATATTAGTATTATCTTCATTTTGCAGATGAGAAAATTGAAGAAGAGAGATATAACTTACCCTAAGTCACACACCAAGAGGTAGAGTTGAAATTTTACTTTCAGCAGTCTGGGTCCAGAATTTGTGCTCTTAACCACAATTTTTAGGGTTTTCCCCCCAAGATTCTGCTCTTTTCCATCTTGTTCAACCTCACTTTTTAAGAGGCAGGTATTAAAAGTTATGCTTTCAACTTAATTTTTTTTTTTTTTTTTTGCGGTACGCGGGCCTCTCACTGTTGTGGCCTCTCCCGTTGCGGAGCACAGGCTCCGGACGCGCAGGCTCAGTGGCCATGGCTCACGGGCCCAGCCGCTCCGCGGCATGTGGGATCTTCCCGGACCGGGGCACAAACCCGTGTCCCCTGCATTGGCAGGCGGACTCTCAACCACTGCGCCACCAGGGAAGCCCTTTTCAACTTAATTTTCATGGAAACAGTCATTCTCTTTTTATATTTATATTTCATTTGTTTACAAAATATTTTATTAAATTCCTAAATGACACCAGCAAGTGTTATTGACTCAGACAGCTTTGGAAACAACACAACTGATATTCAAAAGCATATAATTCAGGTGGTAAGAGCAGAAGTAAGCTTTTGCCTGTTTTCAAATGGAAATGCTGTTTTGATTAATTCAGTGATTTGTTTATGTGGAGGTCCGTTAAGAGACTTTCCTCTGTAGTTCAAATCAGAATAGTTCTTCAAGTAAATAAAGGCAGAATCACTGAAAAGTTATTTGCCATCTGACAGATGTCATTATCAGAAAATAAGTACATAGGAATGAAATTGCATTTGTAAATTAAGATACTTGTAGACCAGCAATGCTTATGTTAGAAATGTCATGGATCTATGATACCAAAGCTGTTTTTAGCTTTATGTGCATAGAGATTCATCCTATGCTAGGAAGACTGACATATTTTTTAAAGCTGTATTTCTGATACTCCCTAGCACAAGTTCTCCACTTTAGTCCGGTCAGGCTCTTCCCTCATCACACGGGTATCTAATCTCAGTAAACATATATAAGATTGAGTTGAAAACATTGAAGTCATCTTTATAAAGTATTTCTTGCTTTTCTAGCTTATGTAGAAAGGATAGCATTGGAATGACCAGGAGAACATCTAGCTCAGAGGAGGTTCTTCAGAGTTTTCCAAACATTGGACACTAATTTACATTTTTAAATTATATTAAGTATTTTAACACAGTCATAAAAATAACATGCCCACTCACATGTGTTATACCAAATTGTAACACATGAACACATCATGAAACAAAAATAAACTGTGCTGCTAGTTTATATTTTTATGAACTGCTGACTAAAGCCTTGCCACCAATTTCCCTGTAGATATGTGAACTTCTTATGAGTATGCATTTTTATTTTTAGTTGGCCTTTTTTTAAAACTTGAGTCCATTGTTGTATCTCCAAATCAAATTATGCAAGCAAGAGAATAGCTGCAGCATATGTATGCTCCATTACATAAATACAAATACGACACAGAGGAGTCTTCCTGCCACGTATCCTTATCACTCCTTAACAATTCTGCAATGGCAAATTAATGTGATAATATTGTATTAACGAAAGTCTTCTTGCTTAATTTAAGTTTTTGGTAGTTCTTACCCATATTTTGTATTCATGACCAAGGACATGAGTAATGATTAGATATAGTCATTCAATTTTGGAAACAGGATTTTCTTTACTTCCCTTCAAGCTTCTAGACCATTTTGATTGCAGCAATTTTAATATTGCCTAAGCCAAATTTACTATTTTTCCAAAAAGTTGACATTTACAATAGCTTTTTATGTGGTAATCAGAATTGTCTCAATATTATAAAACCAAAACAAAGTACAGAAATAAATTTGTTGATGAAGATTACTTAAATTGCAACTGTCACCTATATCCCTTGGTTTCATACGTTTTATTAATCAAAATAACCCATTATTCTTATTGATGGATTTTAATAAGTAATATTATAATTTGGTCTTCCAAAATGAATTATTACCAACAAATCTCTTTTTCTGCTTTTTATAATGGAAGTTCCATTTAGATTTTATTAGACAAAAGAGACCTACAACTAAAATAATTTGAAAACTACTGATCTAGTTCAGTCCATTAATCTTAACAAATTGAAAAATTAAAGCTCAGGTTACATATCTTGCTCAAAGTTATAAGCTGGAAAATTGTAGATACCAAACTTCCTGTTCGTTCACTGTTCTTTCTATTATGTGTTATCTCATCTCTGAGTTCCTGTAGTACATTTAGTTTATGCCATGCCATTTAGCATTTAATGCCATGGTTTGTATACAGGCATTCATTTATTTATTCAACAAGTAATTTTCTGTGTGCCAGATACTCTTTTCTTTTTAAATAAATTTATTTATTTATTTTTGGCTGCGTTGGGTCTTCACTGCTGCACGCGGGCTTTCTCTAGCTGCGGTGAGTGAGGGCTACTCTTCGTTGTGGTGCGTAGACTTATTTGCGCAGGCTTCTCATTGCGATGGCTTCTCTTGTTGCGGGGCACGGGCTCTAGGCGCACGGGCTTCAGTAGTTGCGGCACGCGGACTTCAGTAGTTGTGGCTTGCAGGCTCTAGAGTGCAGGCTCAGTAGTTGTGGTGCATGGGCTTAGTCGCTCCGCGGCATGTGGGATCTTCCTGGACCAGGGCTCGAACCCGTGTCCCCTGCACTGGCAGGTGGATTCTTAACCACTGCACCACCAGGGAAACCCACGTCAGATACTCTTTTTGGCACTGGAAATCGTCTCTGAATCCAAAAGTTGAGCTGAAAATAAAATAAGAAAAGTAGATTCTATTCAGCCTTCATTTGATTTTGGTTAAATAAATACACACCTACGATTAATCACCTTGTGTATCACTGATTGGTTTTAACATATCATTAAGAACTTTTCTATTTGTGATTATATTTTAGGGGAGTAAAAAAAAGTTCTCTAGGTGAGAAAAACAAATAATTCAACTCAAAGCACACTGTTTTCATACCCAGTACCTGATAATGTAAGTACATAAAACAGAATATGGTAAGGGCTGTTACATGCATGTAAGCAATACTGTAGAATGAGATAGTAACTCTAAGCAGGAGACTGGAAGAGGCTTCATGGAGGAGTTGACCCTGGAATTTAGTTAAAGGACAGAAGGTTGCTTTAAGAAAGTGAGAGGAAATCTTTCTATGCCCAGGGAACAACACGTGCATAGGCATAGAGCTGTGAACAGTTGTGGCATTTCCAAGAAAGATTAATGCATTAGAATACTAGGATGTCTTGAGAGAAGTGGTGAATAAGCATTTTTAGGCATCATTATATGATTGAACAACGGAAGTAATGAAATGTGAGGACTTTTTATATTGTACACCAGGTATTCCTCATGCATCTACCTGTTTCTGTTCCTAAGTTCTTGAAGAACACTGATGGTATTTTGTACTTGCCCATTTATGGTGACAAGTGCAGTGCCATACATGGCAAGGGCTTTGTATATCCTTACTGATTAATTACACTCATCATTCACTCAACAAATATTTTTGGCTCCAGCATGTGTAAGATTCTATACTTTGTGCTATGAGAAGTAAAAATAGTTGCGATACAAAGCCAGCCTTCAAGAAACTATTGAGCCCAAAGCACAAATTAGTCTGGGATAAACCATAATGGGAAAGAATATTAAAAAATAGTGTCTATATGTGTAAAACTGAGTCACTGTGCTGTACAGCAGAGATTGGCACTACACTGTAAATCAACTGTACTTCAATTTTAAAAAATTTTTTTAATTAGCAAAGGTTTTTGTCTGTTATGGTGACTAATACATCCATATGTTCACAGAGCTTATGTTCTTACCAGAGGAGACAGACATAATAGGATAAATAGTAAAATACAGTATGTTAGATAGTGATGAATACTAAGAAGAAAAGTAAAGTAGGAAAAGAGGGAAATTGATTATCAGACAGGAAAAGGAAAGGTAAAATTATTTAATTTCTCTTGCCTCAGTTTCCTCAACACTAGAAAAGAAAAAGTAGTAGTACTTACTTACAGGACTGTGACAAGGCTAAGTGAGTTAATATGTGTATGTATAAAGTCCCAGAAGATGGTAGGATGTCAGCCAGTATTATTTATACATTTGGCCAGAATAACTTTAGCACAACAGTCATCTTATTGTCATCACTTATGGACTTCTTTTATTTTAAGACATATTTTTATTAAAGGATATACTTCCAAACAGTTTTGAACTACTTTATCTATGGAGGAAGGCTCCCTCATCCATATCTTGTTTGTTTTAGCTTCTGCTTCCAGTGCAGTCACATCTAAATCACTTTCTTACTGAAGTGAATCATCATTCTTTCATAGTATTTCTTATACAGAACAATATTTGCTTATCTGGATGTCAGGGCATCATTTTCTATTTAAGGCATCGGGTAGGCATCCAGATCTTCCTGTGGAAAATATTCATTAATGCCTCATCACTTATCACATCTCAAGGTTAACAGATCTAACAAAATGAGACCTTTATGCTTGCTTACCAGCTAAAAATGAGTACCATATTGGGATTATTATTGCCAGATAAATATAAAATATTCAATATTAATCTTTTGAACTAAGATCATTTGCATGGATTAGGTAAGGTTTCAGGTCTCCTACTAACCTTTCTTTGCCTGTGTAACCTCTGCACATCCTTAGATGTATCCTGCTTCCCCCTTTCTCTGATCCCTGAAAACTGGACTAGCTCTTTCTTTGTGTTCATTTAGCGCTCCATACTTAGCCCTAGCACAGCTGGTGTCACTCAGTGTTCTAATTAATTACCTGTTTACCTGACTGCCCACCTCCCTACCCTCCACCGCTCAGACAGTAAGCTCCTTGAGCTAGGGGAACAATGTTCTCTTTATGTCTGGGCCCCGAGTATCTGTTACAGTGCTTCACATGTAGTTGACTCCCAATAAACTTAAAACATTAAATATAATGCCAGGAGTACCTTTAATATATGAGGAATATAGAAACATAGTTATTTAACCTTGGTCACACATCCCTTAGTTGTTTCTTTGTCTCTCTTGGCTGCTTTCTGAGGAATAGCGTTGCTCAAGCATGCTGCTACACCCTGTCCTACACAGTCCCCTGTCCTGCTTTGACCCAAAATCAAAAAGAAAAAGTAGGCCAGGTATCTGGAAAGACCTCAAAGGTAGAGGAGCACCCTGTGGAGTACTGTGGTCCAGGATGTGATCCCTACTTTTCCAATTTTAAAACATTGATTTCGCCATTCCTCTCAAGGGTGATGGGCCTCTAGGTTCTGACAAAGACCATCTATATATATTTTTTTTTTAACATCTTTATTGGAGTATAATTGCTTTACAATGGTGTGTTAGTTTCTGCTGTATAACAAAGTGAATCAGCTATACATATACATATATCCCCATATCTCCTCCCTCTTGCGTCTCCCTGCCACCCTCCCTATCCCACACCTCTAGGTGGTCACAAGGCACGGAGGTGATCTCCCTGTGCTATGCAACTGCTTCCCACTAGCTATCTGTTTTACATTTGGTAGTGTATATATGTCCATGCCACTCTCTCAAATCGTCCCAGCTTACCCTTCCCCCCTCCGTGTCCTCAAGTCCATTCTCTATGTCTGCGTCTTTATTCCTGTCCTACCCCTAGGTTCTTCAGAACTTTTTTTTTTTAGATTCCATATATATGTGTTAGCATACGGTATTTGTTTTTCTCTTTCTGACTTACTTCACTCTGTATGACAGTCTCTAGGTCCATCCACCTCACTACAAATAACTCAATTTCGTTTCTTTTTATGGCTGAGTAATATTCCATTGTATATATGTGCCACATCTTCTTTATCCATTCATCTGTCAATGGACACTTAGATTGCTTTCATGTCCTGGCTATTGTAAATAGTGCTGCAGTGAACATTGTGGTACATGACTCTTTTTGAATTATGGTTTTCTCAGGGTATATGCCCAGTAGTGGGATTGCTGGGTCGTATGGCAGTTCTGTTTTTAGTTTTTTAAGGACCCTCCATACTGTTCTCCATAGTGAATGTATCAATTTACATTCCCAGCAACAGTGCAAGAGGGTTCCCTTTTCTCCACACCCTCTACAGCATTTATTGTTTGTAGATTTTTTGATGATGGCCATTCTGACTGGTGTGAGGTGATACCTCATTGTAGTTTTGATTTGCATTTCTCTAATGATTAGTGATGTTGAGGATCCTTTCATGTGTTTGTTGGCAATCTGTATATATCTTCTTTGGAGAAATGTCTGTTTAGGTCTTCTGCCCATTTTTGGATTGGGTTGTTTGTTTTTTTGATATTGAGCTGCATGAGCTGCTTGTAAATTTTGGAGGTTAATCCTTTGTTAATTGCTTCATTTGCAAATATTTTCTCCCATTCTGAGGGTTGTCTCTTCATCTTGTTTATGGTTTCCTTTGCTGTGCAAAAGCTTTGAAGTTTCATTAGGCCCCATTTGTTTTTGTTTTTGTTTTTGTTTTTGTTTTTGTTTGCGATACGCAGGCCTCCCACTGTTGTGGCGTCTCCCATTGCGGAGCACAGGCTCCGGACGCGCAGGCTCAGCGGCCACGGCTCACGGGCCTAGCACCTCTGCGGCACGCGGGATCTTCCCGGACCGGGGCACAAACCCATGTCCCCTGTATCAGCAGGCGGGCTCTCAACCACTGCGCCACCAGGGAAGCCCTGTTTTTGTTTTTTTTACAGTACGTGGGTCTCTCATTGCTGTGACCTCTCTTGTTGCGGAGCACAGGCCCCAGATGCGCAGGCTCAGCGGCTATGCCTTACGGGCCTAGCCGCTCCGTGGCATGTGGGATCTTCCCGGACTGGGGCACAAACCCGTGTTCCCTGTATTGGCAGGCGGACTCTCAACCACTGTGCCACCAGGGAAGCCCCCCATTTGTTTATTTTTGTTTTTATTTGCATTTCTCTAGGAGGTGGGTCAGAAAGGATCTTGCTGTGATTTATGTCATGGAGTGTTCTGCCTATGTTTTCCTCTGAGAGTTTTATAGTGTCTAACCTTACATTTAGGTGTTTAATCCATTTTGAGTTTATTTTTGTGTATGGTGTTAGGGAGTGTTCTAATTTCACTCTTTTACATGTAGCTGTCCAGTTTTCCCAGCACCACTTATTGAAGAGACTGTCTTTTCTCCATTGTATATTCTTGCCTCCTTTGTCATAGATTAGTTGACCATATGTGTGTAGGTTTATCTCTGGGCTTTCTATCCTGTTCCATTGATCTATATTTCTGTTTTTGTGCCAGTACCATACTGTCTTGATTACTGTAGCTTTGTAATATAGTCTGAAATCAGGGAGCCTGATTCCCCCAGCTCCGTTTTTCTTTCTCAAGATTGTTTTGGCTATTCAGAGTCTTTCGTGTTTCCATACAAATTGAAATTTTTTGTTCTAGTTCTGTGAAAAATGCCATTGTTAGTTTGATAGGGACTGCATTGAATCTATAGATTGCTTTGGGTAGTATAGTCATTTTCACAATGTTGATTCGATATTTGCAAGAATTTAATTTCTAAACCAGGTGACCTGTTTGTTGGTTGGTTTGTTTTCATTGATTGAAATACCTGTATCTGATATCTAAGTCACTAACTTAATGATATCAAAGCTCCTATGAAATCCATCAAATAATTAAAGGGTTGTTCAATGCCTGTGGAAACAGAACAAAATGAGTTAAACTGCACCAAGGATTATTTTACCCACACTGAGGAGCAACCTTGTCCTTGTCTCCCTGATGGCTAGGAGAAAATTAAGGGGTAATAAGGTCTCAAGTATACTTTTGAAAGTCCTTATAATGTTTTTCCTTATTTGCTAAAAGGAAGCCGTTTTAAAAGTCAGGGGAAAATGTCTTTTTGTAACTCAATAATGATAATGTACAATTTGGTTCCATAATTCTTTTATCCCAACATTAAGTTCCTGAAATAATGATAATGTGGTATTGCTGACAATGGTTCTAAGAAAGAAGGAAAGATAAAGAATTAAAGTTGGATGAGCGTTCTCTGTACCCTCTGACTCCTCTAATTCAACGATCACCATAGTCACAGGGTTAAATCAATTTCATTAAGAAGGTTGACTGTGTGTGCTTGTGGTTTTAGCTGGCTTACCGGCTGGTATTCCTTCATATACTAACAATGCGTGAAGATCCACTACAGAGTAGAGAGTTCATCCTCTACCCTTGTGAAGAAACAATGAAGTGTAGGTTAAATGGTCATTAAAAGAAATAAGTTGTACCTCTTGTCAAGGTCTACAGTCTGTCCTTCAAGCCTTACCTCAAGGTCCTTTCTATTCCAGAAGGTTGGAAACCCAAGTGCCTACGGAGGCCAGGCTGGTGGGAATGAAGCAGGAAGCCACTGCAGTGTGCTGGAGATCCAAGTCCTTTCTGAAGGAGCAGCCACTGCTCCGTTCCAGATAATTGTTGCAAGGCAGGAATGCTGACCTAGTGTTACCACATTGTCCAGTTTCTCAGGTAAAGCAGGAAATGCAAATTTTCATGTGACATCTTTTGATTTAAGTATTGTCAATTAATTCACTTGTATTATTATTCTCAAACTGTGTGCGTGCCAGATACTTCCACAGGTGGGATTTGGCCCAGAGCCCTCGTGTTTGTAACTTGGTTTTGTATTTTGCTTACCTATTTGTTAAATTGCAGACTTTATTTTCTACAGGTTTTGCTTTGCTTCAGCATGTTCTCTAAAATATTCTATGCCTGGTTTTGTGCTATTGAAACTACCTTTCTCTCCAACCTGAACATTTTGTGCATAAGTTTTCTTTGGCTGCTACATTTTCTCTGCCACCATCAGCATTCCACTGAGCAGTCAAATGCTAGATGGAGTCTCCTTGAGACACTTTTCTTATGCCACCACTAAACATCTACAGGTATTACTACTTACTCATTTCCTTCCTGATGTGTAAGCTAAATAAACACAGTAAAAGATCATGGGATTTAGAGATTGTGTGCTTTGGGCTGCCCCTTCTAGAATTTACACAGAGACTGTCTTCTTTCTCTTGCATCTTGAGAACCTTATCAGATAATTAATTAGACTATGGTTATCCTTTACATTTAATTATGTTTGCTGGAGATGTTGATTAGACTTAAGTGTTCCTAGATATTTATACATATAAAGAGACAATGTATTTGTTTCTTCAATGGCTGAGGAATCTTCCTGTTTTCACTTTGAGTAACTTGATTGCCAGTGTTACAGGGGGGCGGTGGGGACCATTACCTCTATGTGGAACTAATTACTCCAGGTAGGAACTTGGCATCCATTGCCATGTGAATTGAAGAATGCTAAAACATTTTTTAAGTAAAAGAGTACATAAACATTAGTTGTTTCAATATGTTGTACAACCCCCAGATGGACAAAAATCACAATTGTTTCATTCTTAGTACAGTTTTGATTTTAAAAAATTGATATACATTCTTTTTTTTAACAATGATTTGACCTATTGAGCTACATTGAGTAGCCAAAATACTAGTAATTCACAGATAAAATGTGAAAATAACCCCTTAAACTTGCTTAATGCACTCTTAAAAAGATTATGTAAATGTAAGCAAGTATTTTTTATAAATAATCTTTTTGAGAAATTTTACTATACCATAGAAAAGCAAAAATAGCCAACTATGTTGATGCCAAATATGCAGAAATATATCATAAATAAATTTTCCCTCAGAGTTACAGTGAGTTTATTAATTAGTTTATAAATGTTCTGGCGTGACCTGTTACTACACTTTAAAACAGTTCTCTAAATTTTTTTTAAAGAATATGTATTTGGGAGCTGTGATTGTTCACTTTTTGGCTTCTAAGAAAATAAACTGCATCATAAGCATTTTCTACATGTTCATACAAACCCTCACTTTGCTTCTATATTTTTTAAGGCACAAGGGAAGCTGTAACTTGAAGTTAGCTGCCTCAGTTGCTTTTTCTTTGTAGTCATGTAGAATGGTGAGCGCAAAGAAAAAGCTCAGTTATGGGTAGTAATGCATGTGAATTCCTGAATATCATAAGGGGGAGTTATAAAGAGAACTAAATTTAGACCTGGAAAACCAAATAATGACTGGAGAAACCAGGGAAGGCCTCTCTGAGGAAGTGACATGTAAAAACTGAGATAATCAGAAGTTGGTTTAATGAAAAACATGGGGATGACAGATGACATTGCAAGCAGAAAAGTAAGGGTGACAGCCTGAGACATTTTAGAACAAATCAAAGGGATAGCCTTAATTTTTCTTTCTGCTATTTAGGTCAGTCAGGTTAATGTGGTATTCTTTCTGACTCTCCCTATCTTTTTCTCCACTTAGCTAAAACAGAAAGAGAAATAATAGCATAATACTAGGCACAAAGCTTGTGACTGTTTCCAATAAAAATCTTCCCTAATGCTTTTAAGTATTGGGGAAACATTAATTAGCTGTTCTATGGATATAACATTTAATTTTTTTGGAAATAATAATTTTCCTAATTACAGATCCAACACATTTTTATTATAAAAATTTTTTGAAAATATAGAAAAGCAATGAAGAAAATAAAAGTCACTCATGTTCCTAATATCCAGGGATAAGCATGGGGAAGATACTGCTGTTCTATTACTATATCTACATAAATAGTAGCATTTTTGTAAATGAAGATTTATACTATACATGCAACTTTGTCATGTGTTTTTTCACCTGACAATGTCATGGACCTTTTCAATAACATGATTTTAATAGCTATGTATAAATAATAACAACTTAGATATTTATTATGTGCTAGGTACTAGTTTACGACTTTTAACTTATTGTATCCCCAGAACAAAGCAGTTCTATAAAATCTCCATTTTATAGGGAAAGAAAATTTTTTAAACTTTTCCAAGGTCACAAGCTATTAAAATGTACAGCTACATAGCATCTCAATACTGTACTTAATTTAAATAAAATCCTATTTTAGACTTCTAGATCATTTCCAGTATAATGTTTGGCTATTTGAAATAATACTCATGATTCTGTGGGTTGGAAGTCTAGGCTGGGCTTAACTGGGACAGCTCATCCCTGTTCCACATGGTGCTGGCTGCGCTCAGTTACATGTCTGGGGCTTCAGCTGGACTAGCTGGACCAGCTGGACTTTTCTCTCTCCACAGAGTAATAAGTCCCAATTCCTGATGGAAGGAGCTACAAAATATTTGTGGCCAATTGCAATCTACTACATTCAGCACTTAATCCTCCAAAGGCTTCTGTGTGCCGAGAATGTGTAAGTTGCTGAACGTTGGTAACATGAAATGGCCTGTGTAAGTAATCCTCCTGACCATAGAAGGGCATAGGTCAGGATCCTTGTTACCTTGACTCTGAAGACTGGCCTCATTCTCAGGAGCCTATCCCTATACCTTCCGAGTTTGTGAAAAAATGTTACCTTCCACGTGAATGTGATCCTTATGCACAGTTTTTGAATGTTTACACTCTTCTGCACTGAAAGGGCAAGGACGTTTGAAACTAGAGAGTTTTAGTGATCAGAGCAGGAAAGATGTGCTTGTGGTATCCTGATACAACTGTATAAAACAGGTGTAAATGTACTGGGGTACTTTGGGGTGAGTAAGTAGAGCCTGGCAGAGGCATTAGGTCTCTTACAAAAGATGTATCTGAGAGGTATGTTTTGGAAGAGGTGGCTGCACAGTGAATATAAGAACCAAATGAAAATAATAACCAGAGTTAAAATGAGGCCACTTTTTGGAAGGTTTTTTTTTTTAAATGAAAGAAGATATAACTGTAAGATAAGTGTGCTCATAAATAAAAATGCATAACTTGAGTAAATAGGTGAAAGGTGAAACAGATGGGAAGGTTGAATGGGAAGGCTGGCTAAGTACTCTTAAGGAACTGTTTAAATAATAGATATGAGGATGAAAGATCACTGAAAAGGGAAATGTCATTCAGGGTTACCCTAAGAAGCATAATTTAACTTAATAATGATGGAAAGATGATGAGTATATCCATTCATTACCCAATCAAATGATAACATTGTAGCCACTCAGACATTACTCTTCAAAATGCTAACGCTTATGTTATTTCTTAATCCAATTATACCTGTTGTTGCATGTACATATTGTTTTGGAATTTAAGTATAGAGGTAGGTTTTATGTGAGCTTTTTTTCTCAATTGGAGAACATGAGGCATTCACCCTTGCAAATGTCAGAATGGAGGAGACTTCTTTTTTCTATTTTTTTAAATTTTTTTATTGAAGTATATAGTTGATTTACTGGAGGAGACTTCTTAACTTTGAATATTTCCTGAGTTAAGTTTATAATCATTGTATAAAAAGTACAAATGATAACTTATATAACATTAAATATTGGTGTTTTACCTAATTTACATAGTCTCACCTTGGTAATAGCTCATTCAGGATTCATTCTGTCCTACTGTGTATCCAAGTAATGGCCCTGAGCACAAGATTAATGCGTGATGTCATTATAAACATTTTAATAGAATTTACTCATAATATCACATGACTTAAAAATCAATTCATTATTTTTACATTAATCAAGGTTGTGTGACATTATTCAGAAGAATGTATGATGTTTGATGTTATTCAGAAAGATTTATGAAGATTACCTACTTATTTTCATGATGTCATATTCTCTGATATTTAGTCTGCATGGTGTTTTGGGTGTAACTTTTAAAATATACACTTATCACTGCATAACAGTGAATTTATTCTTAGGTTGACAAGAATGTCAGTAAAGGAGATAGAGGAAAAAGGTCTATTGCATTAATTATCATCCTGTTGAAATACAAGTTTCATTTTTATATGGTTGCATTCATCTATTTTAGTGGTTCCATTATTAATCCAATTAAAGTGTGTATATAAACCATTTAAATAAAACTCTGATGCACTTTACAAATAAAGTATAAAGTTAGCATATTGTTTTTTTTAGAAGCCCTATCATACTTTTGCTACACAGAAGTTATTACTCAGAGATTTTGAGATCATTAGGGACAAATCTATAGCAAAAAACATCCTTTGTATTTTTTGTCAACATGCATAGTCACCGGCTTCTGTTGACTTCTTTTAAAAACTTTTCTTTCACTTCAGACACCTGTGTTGCTAAAACTTTACAGGCCTACGTGGTAAAAATCAAAATATAAAACTGTATTGGCTAACTAGAATGTAGTCATTGTAGTAACTTGTAGCTTGTCTTCATCAAGTATTTAAGTACCTCCTGTAGGCCAGGGGTACTACACCAGGAAGTGGGACTACTGGAGGAACCTAGAGAAACAAGTCCCTGCTGTGAGGAGTTTACATTCCTGTGGGGAGAGATAGGCAATAAACAAACAAAAAATGATAAGAAAAAAATCGGGTAATAAGAGGTATCAGTGAATTAACAAAGTTTCAGAGAATACCTAGGATTTACAGTGTGATCTCCTTGAGGAGGTGACATCTAATTTGAATTCTGAATGAAGCCAATGCAAAGAAGTGAATCAGGTCACTAAAATTCAGTTCACCAAAAGTCGACTCTCATAGACTAATTTGCATATTGAAAGATGGTTGGAAAATGAAATTGTTGGTAGAATGGTGGCAGATATTCTCAGAACATACACACACACACACACACACACACACACACATCTTTGTGAATTTTGTTATTGCTACCAGAAATGTTTGTGAAATAAATTTAAATTATGTTCTAAGTATAAGATCTATCCCTGATCCTTGGTATTAATGAGATGGAGGTGCCTTTCATATTACAATATCTTTTCTGTTTTAACCTGTGTCTACTGGACTTGAACCAAGCCATATAAACAGGGTGGGTCATAATGGAATCTTTGGGGAAGGAGTGAAGGGAAAATGTTGTGGATATGTAGTTTTTATGTTAAATTTGGAAAAGAGGAGAAACTGGTGTTTTCATCATAAAACTATAAAAATAAAACGACTAAATCTTGAATGATTGGTCTATATAGAAGATAAACTTATCAGAATCTCGGAGGCAAATAGAATAGATTTTAATATTCAGCAAAAGAGGGCATGCATGGATTTCAAAAGTTTGAGAAGCATGTCCTGAAATGTTTTCCTAAAACTACCCTCTTGGCACTTTAGGAAATTTATCAAAGGCCCTAAAATTACGCAATTCTATTTTAGCAAATACATCTAAGTGAATTATCAAAATGGCCATATATTTATGTACAGAGATATTTACCTCAGATTTATTAGTAATTGTGAAAATTTAGGAGAACATCCACAAAAGGGCAGTAAGTAAATAAATTATAAACCTCTGTCCAAGAAAATTCTAAGCAATTAAAAGTCATATTTTGGAAAAATATTTAATGCTCAAGGTGAAAATAAAGTATAAAGTGGTAATAATTCAATATTTAAAGGAAAGAAGGCACTATGATACATAGAAAAAAATGGAATTAGTGTAGCTACTTTAGAGAGCAATTTGGCAGTGCCTCTAAAGTTTAAACGTGCAGACCCTACAACCCAACATTAATATGATTGATATACCAATAGATGAATAATCGTAAAGTCATATGTTAGAATACCATTCAAATGTTTAAAATTAACAAATTGGATCTATATATCTGCAACAGAGATAGATCTATGTATCTCAACAGAGATAGCACTCAAAGCAATGTTGAATTTTAAAAAGCAAGTTGCAGAATGGTATATATGTATAGTAGTATTTATGTAAAAACTTTAAAATACATATAACAAAACCAAATATTGTTTACATATATACATAAGGAATAAACATATAAAAACATAGCCTCGGGCTTCCCTGGTGGCGCAGTTGTTAAGAATCCGCCTGTCAATGTAGGGGACACGGGTTCGAGCCCTGGTCCGGGAAGATCCCACATGCCACGGAGCAACTAAGCCCATGCGCCACAACTACTGAGCCTGCACTCTAGAGCCCACGAGCCACAGCTACTGAGCCCGCATGCTGCAACTACTAAAGCCCGCATGCCTAGAGCCCGTGATCCGCAACAAGAGAAGCCACTGCAATGAGAAGCGCACGCACCGCAAGGAAGAGTAGCCCCCACTCGCCGCAACTAGAGAAAGCCCGCACGTGGCACCGGAGACCCAACGCAGCCAAAAATAAATAAATAAAATAAATAAATTTTATTTAAAAAAAAAACATAGCCTGGAAATATACAGACCAAAATAAGGATGTTGCCTTTAAGCCAGAGGGGAGGTGAATGGGATGAAAAAGAGAAATTGGATGGGGGTGAGGGGTAGTATTTAACTTCATCTGTAATATTTTTAAAGTGTTTTGTTTTTTTAAATAAGCAAAAGTGACAAAATGCTTACATTGTGAATTTGGAGTAGTGGTTCATTGTTTATTAGATTAAATTCTTTTTTTTAATGTGTGCTTTTAGAAATTTCCAAAAACAATGACTGAAAGAAAGTCATCCATGTTTGCAGTGGGTATGATTCAACAGTGAGATTACAGTTCAATTTTAGTTTTCATCTCAAACATCTCTGAATTTTCCAAATTTACAAAATGAATGTTGAGGAAATCAATGCCTCTTAGAGATAAATAGATGATAACTGTATAGTTACTGGACCTCAGCTGCGTGAAGGGTTCCTAAGGCCCTTACAACTGAGCTGCCTCTAGAATGGTGAAGTATCAGCCAAAAAAAGGATGACCCTCCCAGGAACAAAAGGAAGTAGGCTGGCTGCCTGCATGGTGTAGAAATGTAAAACCGGTCATGTCCGGCGATGGAAAGCAGGGGCATTAGTCTAAGCCAGTGGGTCTCAAGCTTGAGCATGCATTAGAATCACCTAGGGGGCTGCCCCCAGAATTTCTAATTTAGAAAGTATGGGGTCAGTCCTGTGAATTGTATTTCTGACATGTTCCCAGATGTTAGTAACAATAATGATGCTTGTCGCAGGACCATGCTTTGAGAACCGCTGGTCTAAGCAAAACCCAGCCGTCAGATATTTGTATTTTTGATTATTGAAATATGAGGGAGACATTTGGCAGAAATGAATCCAATGTTATTATCTGGCAGATCTACAAATTACTTAATGGAGTGAGCCAGTCAGTCTTGGGGAAGTTGGAGTCACAAGCAAGAGCGGGCAGACAAAAAAAAAGAAAGAAAGAAATAGGCATCTAAAAGAAAGCTTGAAAGTGAGGAAGATGAGAGGTGGTCCAATCTAAAGACCACAGACCACGGAAGAGGTTTCTTTAGGAAAAAGCAAGGTAGTAAAATGAGCTTGAAAAAGGACTGTAAAAAAAAAGTTTCACTCATTGGGGTCTGTTGCTATTTGGCCAAACTGGGAGTCCAGGATCACACAAAATTCTTATCTCTGTCACATCTTTCACTAGCACCAGGAACTCCACTAGGCTGGAAACTTCTTGAGGACAGGAACTGTCCCTTCCTTGCTCTCTCCATCCTTTCTCGTCCCACTCCCTGCCTCTTTCCTTTCTATTCTACCCCACTCAGCAGCTTTTTTTTTTTTTTTTTTGCCACACGGCCTGCAGGATCTTACTTCCCTGACCAGGGATCAAACTCTCACCCCCTGCAGTGGAAGTGCAGAGTCTTAACCACTGGACTGCCAGGGAAGTCCCTCAGCACCTCTTTAGTGCCAAACACAAATATTTCCTGGGGCTTTGGATAAACTGGTGTCTTACCGTCTTTGTAATCCAGCACATAGCATAGTGCCTCGTACATAATAGCCACTCATTAACTGTTAAATGAAACATGAATAAAACACATATGTGATCAGCAGGGGTCGGTGAATGGGAGACAGAAATAGGAAGCTGTGCTTGCAAGCAGGTCATTTCTTTGAGAGGCATAGACCCAGTGGAGTGGGCCCAGAAATGCAAATTAGCACCTTGAGTCACCATTGAGAATGTACTACTTGGCACTATCCTTTACACCCCACATTTTTCCCAATAAATTTTTTCTGGTTTTCCCATTGCCTGCCAGTGTTTCCCACACCCATCCCCATGGTTCCTGACTTTCAGCTATATTAGTATTTGCTTCATTACAACACCTTTAATCTGCCTCAGAGCCAAGGCTACAATAAGGTGTATGCCTGAATCATGATGCCTTTTACTATAAAGCATTCTCCTGCTTTCCCAATGAAGAGATCTAAAAATAGATTTGGGACCAACTTAAATATGCAGACTTGTAAGAATGCAGATTGAGTAGTTTTGTGTATACTTACACTATGTGTTGATTGAGTTATACATGCACATATATTTAAAACAATCTAAAATATTAATTTTTATTTTAACTTTTTAAAGTTTTACTATTATGATATGAATCTTAAGTCATTTAACACAGTTTTTGAGGAACTTCCCTGGCAGTCAAGTGGTTAAGACTTCTTGCTCCCAATGCAGGGGATGTGGGTTCAATCCCTGGTCAGGGAACTAAGATCCTACATGCCACATGGCCAAAAAAAAAAAGTGATTGGATTAACACACAACTTTCTAGTTGTCAGGTTCTAAGAGGTGATAAATATGTTTTTATTGTCAGAAGGAGGTTGTGCGTAAATATGTTTTTATTGTCAGTTAGAAGGAGGTTCTGTGTGTATATGTGTAACGCCATAATTATGGGTCTGTCTCTATCTTGCAATTAGAAAGTTGTAAGAGCAACCAAATTGTTTTAACTGGAGTAAGTGGATCAAGTTGGAAGAAGAAAACACGTTGAGTTTGACATGTGATTTTGACAGCAGAGGACTTAAGAGTGGTTTAGTACACTTACCAGTTTATTCTATTTTTAAAAGTGTACAGCTTAGAACAGTATGGAGGTTCCTTAAAAAAACAAAAATGGAACTACCATATGATCCAGCAATCCCATTACTGGGCATATACCCTGAGAAAACCATAATTCAAAAAGAGACATGTACCACAATGTTAATTGCAGCACTATTTACAATAACCAAGACATAGAAGCAACCTAAGTGTCCATCGACAGATGAATGGGTAAAGAAGATGTGGCACATATATACAATGGAATATTACTCAGCCATAAAGAGAAACAAAATTGAACTATTTGTAGTGAGGTGGATGGACCAAGAGTCAGTCATACAGAGTGAACTAAGTCAGAAAGAAAAAAACAAATACTGTATGCTAACACATATATATGGAATCTAAAAACAAACAAACAAAAATGGTTCTTATGAACCTAGGGACAGGACAGGAATAAAGATGCAGACATAGAGAATGGACTTGAGGACACGGGGAGGGGAAGGGAAAGCTGGGACGAAGTGAGAGAGTAGCATTGACATATATACACTACCAAACGTAAAATAGATAGCTAGTGGGAAGAAGCCACATAGCAGAGGGAGATCAGCTCGGTGCTTTGTGACCACCTAGCGGGGTGGGATAGGGAGAGTGGGAGGGAGACGCAAGAGGGAGGGGATGTGGGGATATATGTATACTTATAGCTGGTTCACTGTTATACAGCAGAAACTAACACAACATTGTAAAGCAATTATATTCCAATAAAGATGTTTAAAAAAAAAGAAAAACAGTGTGCAGCTTCTCAGTTTTTCATTATTAAATGTAGTGTTTACATATTTACATATGTTTCAGGCTACATTATTGGAATTTTGAAGACATGAAAACATCAGATGAACGAACCTGCAACATCTTGGATTCAGATTGGAAGATGAAGAGAAAGTTTAAAGAATGTGGCCTATAAAGGCGGGTAGTACCTGGAAATATTAACTGACTCACACTGTAAAAATGAGAACAGTTTCTAAACAATAGAGGTTATTTTAGTCCAACATCAAGGTTCAAGACAAAATGTTGAACTAAAAACTTACACTCCTCCCCTCCCCCACTTCAGACAGGTACCAGCATTGGTGAATATGATTTTCCTTAGTCAGAAGCACTCGTTTTTACCCATGTAGACCATCCTTAGGAATTAAATATTGATTATTTAATGTAGATTATAATGGGAAACTGATTTTTTCTACAATGGCAGATTTCAAGGACTTGGTTCCAAACTGAGCCGAAGCTTCCCAATGCATTTTGTACAGTCTGGGGAAAACTGTGCTGCGTTGGCCATTTTTGAAGGCCATGATGCCCTGTAATATAAGGATATCATCTTATTGCTGATATCTTTGGGGAGTCCCAAGCAGACACAGAAAATGAATGGAGGCAAGGAGTGTGACGGAGGGGACAAGGATGGAGGTCTTCCAGCTATACAAGTTCCTGTGGGTTGGCAGCGTCGTGTGGATCAAAATGGAGTGCTTTATGTCAGGTGAGCCCTTATTATTACCTGTGCTACCTCCAAGTTTGTGGTCCCCAGCTGAAGGAGGTACAGTCTGTTCCTCTGAGAGTGTAACTATTATAACGGACAGCACCTGAAATTAATTTGAATAAATGATCTTCATGCTGGAAATATTTAAGTGTTTTTATTCTGTACTGTTTTGCGATGTAAATTGCCTTAGGTTACAAGAGAGGATTTTTATGCATTATTTGTGTTTATATAAAATGTCATCCTGCTTATCTCTCTAACAAGGATAAAGAAAAATAGGAAGATTTCTAAAAGAAACTCATGAGCATCATTACTACATTCACAGGAGAATGTAAAATACTGAAAACAGACCCGATGTCTCCTCACAATATTATTGTGTCCTTCATAGTGCTTCAGCTGGCTATTCTGATGTAAGGTTAAGTGTTTTTATCTATAGGCAGTTTCAATTATTAGTTTCTTAATGCCTGATATTAACTAAAAATAATTTCCCTATTTTTTCTGTGCAGTTTTTAATCTATTCCCTGCATATAATAGTAAAAGAATAAGTCATGATGGAGTCATCTCGCAAGTAAAAATCATACAAATTACATATAAATGCCTGCTCTTTTAAATTTTGACAGCCTTTATTATGTTGAACAACTTGAATGAAGTAACTGAACTGTTGGCAAGAGGTTTTAGTCTTATTATTAAACAATTGGCACCTAAGTTCCTTACTTTGTAGTTTATCAGTAAGTATGTGATTAGAATACCATAAATCTTTCTTTGTGATGTAATAAGAAAAACTATTACAAAGAGAACTTTTTAAAAAATATCACATTGCATCATTACATTAATGTTGTTACTTTCATTGTGGTTATTTGTATCTCAGCTTCAACGGAATTCTCATTTGTGCAAAGATGTATTTATATAAATGAAGAATTTTCCATTATATAAACCCAAATGATTTCATACTATAACAACTCTACTGTCAGTTCAGATTCTGTCCTGGGTTGGTTGGTTGGCTGGTTGGTTGTTTGGTTTGTTTTGTGCAAGGTATTTCTTGAGGTAAACTTAATGACCAATTGAAATTCTTTTGCACACGTGTTTTTTGTTTCTGTAATATTCAAGCTATGCTCTATATTAATTGAGGTGAAGGGATAAGAAAGCAGGGAATGTGGAGCTCACCCCATGGTAGCTTAGATGGATGAGGACACACGGAATAACTTTCTCAAAGTGTTTCTATTGTCAGTGCTGTTAACAAACTGCCAGAAATACTTTGTTATCAATGTATCAATAATATAGCAAGATATCAGTGTTATGTTCATATTTATGGTTTTCCTAGTCTGTAAGGAGCAAATATATGTTCAGCTTAGAGCAAATAACTCCAAAAATCTTGATAATTTAGTTTTGGGGGGATTTTGTTTGTTTTGTTTTTGTTTTACTTCATCTTTATCCCTATGAAAGATAAATCAGCTTTTCAGGTTGCTGAGAGTTAGGTTAAAGCAAATTAAGTCTGGGAATCTGTCAGTTATCTTGCTCATGACTTTTCCAAGTCTGAGTAGACTTTACTATCTGTTAGTATGAGTTTGAATTCTCCCAATCCAAATCTGTACACTAAAGATTATTTTGGAAACTAACTTTGCCAGATAAGGTAAGACACCTTCAAATAAATTCAGCCAGCATGGGTTTGATTTGTTTGTATATAACTGGTTAAATTACTACTTGAACATGTAGAAGAGGCTAGCCCTCCTTCTATAGCTTCCTTTGCAATGTGCAGTTTGCTTATAATTTTTAGATTAGTCTCCAGCTGCTCCTGCCTCAGGGTGGCATTGAGGCTGCACATTAAATTTCCCACCTGCTTCCAATCTTCTAAGCTTTATCTATGCCATAAGACTTGTAACTATTTTTATGTTAATTATTACTCCCAAAAGTTAATTAAAGAGCTGCAACTAAAGGAAAGAACCCAACTGACTGATTGAGAGGAAGTGTTTTTAAAGTGTCTAGAGTAGAGTACTCATAGAATTCAGGAATTCTTATCTTCAAGTTTAATTTTACAATTAACTGCCTCTAGGATTCATTCATACACTTTTTTTAACTGTAACACATTAGGCAGTTTCTTTTCATAAAATTCATGGATTCTTCACATAACTAGTGATTTTGTTTTATCAAAATTACCAGACCTCCAAAAACATCTTGCTGCCCCTACCACTAGGGTGGAACTCCAGTCTGTAATATGGGAATTATTATTCTTTGCATATCATCTGAAAAAAATTGTTAGCCCAAATAAATGAGAGAGTTAACAAAGTTGAGGATTTTAATTGTGATTTTCTACATGCGTAAGTCACTTATATGATTGTCCATAAGTAAAATACGAATTGCATTTTAAAGCTGGTTTATTTATAGACACCAAGCTACTACCTGTGTTTTTGTAGAAGCAGAATAGTCTACCCCCGGTAATGTAAAGCTTTGTTTATGAAATGGAGATATCGTTTCTGGTTAAACTTTACCAGATGGCTTAAGCGAAAGTTTTGGTAAATAGTCATAAATAACAGATATTCTTGAATAAAAAGTATATAATAGTTTTCAAGACATAATATGCATGCAAGCTGTAAAATCAGTACCTTAATAATAGAAGTCCTAAAATGCAAATTGCCCATTTTAAACTAATCCTCATTGTAAATAAACATTAGAGACTTATCCTGTCATCAGGATTAGTACCTCATCTGTAGACTTAAATTTGATCAGTATTCACATATCATACTAACTTCTGTGACCCAAAGAGTAGTAATGTTGAGAGCACTACCCAATCACCAGCCGCAAGGCCTGCAAGGCACCTTTCTGCCACCTAAAACCCTATCTCCTCAAGAGTTCCCCATCCTTATAAGTACAGCTTGGATCTTCAGTAGAATTTGAGCTGGGCCACATTGATCTATCTTCAAAGAAACACATGAATGAGGGAGGAAAAAGAGAAGCCTGTTTTTACACAGGGGCAGCTTGGTTCTAGACTCCAAGATTAAAGGGAAGAACTTGTTAGCTCGAATTTTTGTAAATTTAGTGACTTTCTGGTTTGACCTCCAATGTGTTCCTAAATTTCAGTTTTTCCTCAAACAGCTTTAGAAGTAGATCTTCTAGTTTAAAATGATAATGATTACTTTCATGTAGTTTTCTTGTTCCTTTCTTACCTGCTCTTTCTTAAGAATACATTTTTCCCATCCTTAGTCCACTCTTGGTTGTCAAAATACTTTTATTTATTTTTCTATGAAGATCTGTATTTTTCTGAGAAATATTTTGGTCAGAAGAAAGAGTGATAGTGTTAAAGGTTATAATTTAGTAGCTAACATTTAGTAGCTAACTGACAAAGCAAATGCTTTTCCTTAGTAGGAAAATATTTCATAGGAAAAAACCCTGTGAAGGACAGTAAGACTATAAATTATGCCGTTTTTCATATAATATGTGCAGTCAGAATTATTTCCTGATGTTTTTTTAAACTATTTTCACAGTCCCAGTGGGTCTTTGTTATCTTGCTTGGAGCAGGTTAAAACATACCTGCTTACTGACGGAACATGCAAGTGTGGCTTGGAATGTCCTCTTATTCTTCCCAAGGTAACCATTTCGCAATAGATGTATCAGCAATTTTTCATTTTTTAGGTGTTTCATATATTTGCTTTTCTCATTTGGCATTTCATTTTTATATTACTTCTCCAATCATTTATACATTTTAAAGTCTTAAATTATATATCTTTTGCATGCATTTTGGAATGCTTAAAGATTGTGGAAAATAGTTCAAGTCCAAGAGTCATTTTCAAAGGTGACAAACCTATATTCATATTAAATATTTCATCAAAACCCCTTTTGCACCGTTTTATTAGAGCTATACCCATGGCTCACTATTTAATAGTGCAGTATTTTTTTCCCTCCTGCTCAGTCTGCACTGTTATTTTTAGTACTGGTGTTGATAGATCTGCCACAAATATTTCTTAAATTACAAAGCTGAACCCTCATAGCCAAAAGTGAAACTGTTTTACTCCTTTGCAAGGTAAAAAGTAAAATCATTTTAAATGATAAAATATTTACTATAGAAACATGCCATTGTTTTCTGGGTATCTATAATAGTCCCAGTCATAGAACTAACGATTAATAGACAAGTTTTTCTTTTTTATTTGTGTCACCTCATTCACAAAAAAGCACTTGAAACAGCTTATAAGTATATACACCATAAATATTTTTTTAAATAGATTGGTAGATTTTTTAAATCAGTGAAAAGGTCATATTAATATAGCAATAAAGTAAAGCCAAAGAAAAAGTTAGCATATAGCAATGTCAGATTTTAGGGTTTCTTAACTGCACTTCATCTGTTTTTGTACTGTTATAACATCAGGAAGTATCTAAAATTGGGAACATTATCAGATACTATTCCTTTCCATATATTTATCTTGGCTATCTCAGAATTAGGATAATTCTCATTATTTACCCTGCCACTAAAAACCATGAGTTCAGCAGAAGTATTTATTCCATTATATATAAAGTTGCTTTTCTTAAATTTAAAAACTTGAGAAAGTTGTATTCAGATTTATGGGTTAATCTGTGCAAAACTTTTTTTTTAACAAGGGGCTCTTTTTACTTAATATTTTTACAGACATATTTTAAACAAAGGCTGTGCTTTTTCCAGGTGTTTAATTTTGATCCTGGAGCTGCTGTGAAACAGAGAACTGCAGAAGATGTTAAAGCAGATGAAGATGTCACAAAGCTATGCATACATAAAAGAAAAATCATTGCAGTGGCCACACTTCATAAAAGCATGGAAGCCCCACATCCTTCTCTGGTGCTCCCCAGTCCCGGAGGAGGAACAAGTATGTAATATGGTGAAGGTTTTAGGGATTTTTCCTCCCCCACTCGTCTCCTGGAGGAGTCACTAGAAATCACTTTGCCAAGCATTTTCTGAGTCCACTTTTTAAACATGCACAATGCATTTAAAATTATGTATGTTTTATCATTTTATTGCAAATAGCAAATTAGTTCTGAAAAATTCCCATGAAGTTGTCACCCAAAGTTTCCTATCCAAATCATTTAGTTTAATGAGGAAAATAAACACTGATTAGCACATACAAATGCTATGGAGGTACATAGAGCTGAGCTAACAAAAGAGAAAGTGCCATTGGTGTTTAGGAAACAAATGTAGCCTTTTTCCTAGGGCTTTATTGGAACGTGCAGTATCAAGTCCTTAAATGCAGCTAGCAATGTTATCAAGAACTGGCAGTGTTATTCTTTCAGTCATTTAATAGCTACATATTGAACGCCTACTAACAAATCACCTTGCCGAGAATTTTTTATACCTCCATCCAACACATACATGCACACACGCTTGTATGCACACACAAATTTTTTAAAAATTTCAAAGCTGCAGAAAAATTACATGAACAGTTCGAGTACCCTAGATTTACCAGTTAACGTTTTGTTTCAGGAGTTGCAGATATTGTGACAATTCACCCCTAAGTATTTCAACACACATGGATGTTCTCTTATATAAACCGCGGTCTAATTATCACATTCAGGAAATTTAAAACTGTTATGATAGTATTATCTAATATGCAGTCTATATTCAGATTTCTCCAGTTGTCCTAATAATATTCTTACAGTTTTTTCAATCCAATCTTTTTTAAAATCCAGGATGCAAAGATTGTGCAACTGCAAAGAGACGTTACTTTTCTTTAATCTACATCAATTCCGCAGTCTTTTTAAATCTTTCATGACGTTGATACTTTTGAAGCGTCTAGGCCAGTTTTTTTTTCTTTTTTTTTTTGGCGGTACGCGGGCCTCTCACCGCTGCGGCCCCTCCCGCTGCGGAGCACAGGCTCCGGACGCGCAGGCTCAGCGGCCATGGCTCACGGGCCTAGCCGCTCTGCAGCATGTGGGATCTTCCCGGACCGGGGCACGAACCCGTGTCCCCTGCATCAACAGGCGGACTCTCAACCACTGCGCCACCAGGGAAGCCCTAGGCCAGTTTTATAGATGTTCCTCAATTTGGATTTGCCTGATTGCTTCCTCATATGTATATTCAGATTAAACATAGTTTGATAGGAATACTGCATAGGTGATGTTATATCCTCATTAGGAAGCACATAATGGCAGTTTATCCCGTATTGATGACATTAAGTTTGATTCTTGGTTAAAGTTATGTCCATTATTGAGGTACATTTTCCCTTTATGATTTATATGTAATTTGTGGAATTATACTTTGAGGCTGAGGAACTTCTTTTTGCAAGGGCTAGAATATGAACTCTCCAAAATATTACAATTAACACTTGAATAGTAATTCTGGATAAAATACAGCTGAACACCAAAGCATTTGTTTATGAAAGATAAGTAGCATTGTTCTGCAGAGTTCTGAAAAATAAGGATGAGGAATATAACTTGTAGTGATCAGAGAAAGCTTTATGGTAGAACTCAGATTTGAACCAGCCCTGGAAAATGGTAGGATTTAGACACATAAGGGAAATAAGAAAATTCTTGTCTAGAATAAGTATAGCATAATTAAGAAATGATGTGGAAACTAATGTGACTTGAGTGGAAAATTAAACCTGCATAGGTAAATTGAGGCCAAATTATTGATAGTTTTAGATACAAAGAGAAGCAGTTGTGACACCAAACAGGTCATTAAAGAGTCACACTTAGAACTCATGTGAAGAGGGTAGGGAAAGACAAACTTGGCAGTTATTAGCAGAGAGCTCCTCTCCAATAACCCTCTAACCTTTGAACTTTAACAGGAATGATCAGAAAAATTTGCTCCACTAAGGTATGTAAGAAAAAAATATATTTTAGTGAATTTTTCTTTTTCTTTAATGAGCTATGTTTTTTAAATTAAAAGATATTGCAACAACTTAAAGACATTTAACAGTAATAAATTATTTAAAATTTATCATTAGCCTGCCACCTTGATGTAAGTATGTTTTCATTTTTGCATCTTACCTTGCACATGTGTTTGCACATGCTCATATCTGCTGCCATTCTCACTTCACATCATATCAAACCATTTCAGCTCTGTCTACAGAGTCTGCCTTGTTTCCTTTTTAATGATTGGAGCAGAATCTTGGTCTAGGTCCTTTGTCCTACTCTATACATACAAGTTTCATTATTGAAATTAAAGGTAAATATTTAACTAGTATAGGTATAAGAGGTATATCTCCATCTCCTTTTAAAATGATATACTTTATTGGATTAATTTCTACTCTTTTACCAACTTCAGACATAGCATTTATTTCAATTTTCTAATTTTAAATTATATTAAAAGGTTGGGATTTAAATAAAGATTAAGAAGACTCATGTAGTAGTTTTCACCTCTCTTTATTTTACATGCATAAACATACAACACCTCTTTCGAAAGGTCTACTTAATATACACAAAAGCACTTGATGAGTACCTAGCATTTACGTTTGCCAACTCTTGTAATACTTTAGTTCCTAACTGCAACATAAGAGTAGCATGACTTCTGTTTGTTTATCTGTTTAGTATTCCTTTTATTTTAAAGATGGTACCTATTTTTCCCCACTATGGAAGAAATCCTTTCTAAACGACAGCTACTTTCTAAATTCTGTTGAATGTAAAAATGCCAATGTCTATATTTTTAATCATTGAATTGTAGACAGCTATATAAATGAACAAGGAAAGACACAACTTGGTGGTTTTATTACTAAAGAGGACACAGTCAGTCCCGTAATAATGTTAGTGATGTTAATACAGACGACTATGTTCTCACTATATGCCAAGCTCAGTGCCCCAAATATTCTTCATATGTTATTTCCTTCATTACAAACTGTAAAAATCTTTCTTTAACAAGAAAATGAATTCAGTTGAGTTTATCTGCTGTGATTTTCTTTTATGATTGGTTCTCAACTTTTCATATACTGTATTATATACAGAAATCACTCTATCAAAGCATCTCTACCATGCCAGAAACAGAAAGCCCACATTTCCCAAGAAAAATATACGTTCACTACATTCTCTTACTTCTTGATTGTACACTACCAAGACTTCTGTTTATCCCGGGTTGAGAACCACTGACTTAGAAATTGTTATGTTATGATTTGACCTGTATACTACTCAGCAGGTAGGAGAAGTTTATTTATCTTAAATGTGTAATTATCCATTTAAGTAAATACACCTCTGATTGCAAATGAATCTGAGTATACTTGCTGATATGCTGTAAGTCTAAGAATTGGGGTGGCCAATGTATAGTATGAATAGTACCACTCTTACCTCCTGTGCCTCTAATAGACTCATTGGCATTTTCTCATGGAGTCCAGCTAGAGCTCAGCACCCTTTCCAGCATAGCTCTCTAAGCAGCCACCACCAGTTGATGGGAATTGGTATATGAAACTAATTTTATTTGCCATCACTGTTTTAGAAGTCACAACCTTATAAAATAGTTAAACTTCCTTTGGGGCTAAAAAAACTTAAACCTAGAATTCTGACATCAAATGAAAATTCTGTATGATGAACCAGGTTGCTTTTGTTGCCTGTATTCTGTCTGATCTCTGAAAGAACTGAAGGGATTCCAAAAAGCCAGCTAGGGAGCAATGCAGTCTGTAAAAAGAGAATACTCAATTGGAGCCCAGTACTGAAGATTTTTGCACTCTGACTAAATTTTGCGTAAGAATTCTATCCTAATAAAAGAATTGCAATCTTTTACCTAATTTGGTTGACTGAGGCTGGTTTTACAACAATGACTAATTAATGGGAAAGAAATTGAAGTGTTAAAGTATTGCAAACTTGATATGAAGTTTAGCATGATTGTTTAACTTCACTGTATTTACTGTTGTTATCACTCCCTTTGTAAAAGATTCAGAATCTTATTTACTTAATTCACAAAAATTAAGACTCTGTTACTCTCACAGTGAAAATATTGGGATGAGGAAGAGTTTTCGTAGCTGTCCCGAGGAGGTTTTAGTAAGGTTATACAAACCTTTATAGGGCAACAAATTTTCTGGTGAAAATGGTAATTCATTTAAATCACTCAAGAAAATATTATGCCACACAGATTACAATTTTCTATTGTAACTGTGTTCTTAAAAAATTCAAATCCAAAAAATAAAAAATCATCATCATTTCCATCTGGGCTGTCATTCTTGATTTTGCATATTATAAATACTATTAGAATGGCTAATGTCAGTATGTACAGATTCAGTTCCCCATCCTTTCTCAACAGACATGAGGGAAACAAGCATAATGAGCAGTTACTGAGAACCTTTGGTCAACTAAGAGAGAACAGTGTGCATCTCTTACAATCAAAATTTATTGTAGAGTACAGAACTTTTTTTTTAATTGCAAAGAATCACAGCTTCTGTTTGCAGATTTCTTTTTTCAGATGCCCTCCCTTCCCCATTTCCTTCCCTCCCTCCATCCTAACACAAAAGAATTGAGACTACTAACAGATTTTTTTTTTTTTTTCTCTTTCACATCAGATGCAACTCCAGTAGTACCTTCACGGGCAGCAACTCCAAGATCTGTAAGAAATAAGTCTCACGAAGGAATTACAAATTCTGTAATGCCTGAATGTAAGAATCCTTTCAAATTAATGATTGGATCATCAAATGCCATGGGAAGGCTATATGTACAAGAACTGCCTGGAAGCCAGCAACAAGAACTCCACCCTGTCTACCCCCGGCAGAGATTGGGCAGCAGTGAACACGGACAGAAATCTCCATTCCGTGGCAGCCATGGAGGCCTGCCCAGCCCAGCGTCGTCAGGTTCCCAGATATATGGAGATGGCTCAATCTCTCCAAGGACTGACCCACTTGGAAGCCCTGATGTTTTCACAAGAAATAATCCTGGTTTTCACGGAGCTCCCAATTCTAGTCCTATTCACCTGAATAGGACTCCTCTTTCTCCCCCTTCAGTAATGCTACACGGTTCTCCTGGACAGTCATCCTGTGCAATGGCTGGAAGGACTAATATACCTCTTTCCCCAACCTTGACTACAAAGAGTCCAGTAATGAAAAAACCAATGTGTAATTTTTCAACTAATATGGAAATACCACGAGCAATGTTCCATCACAAACTACCCCAAGGCCCACCTCCCCCTCCTCCACCTTCTTGTGCTCTTCAGAAAAAGCCATTAACATCTGAGAAAGATCCACTTGGCATTCTTGACCCTATTCCTAGTAAACCAGTGAATCAGAACCCTGTTATCATTAATCCAACTAGTTTCCATTCAAATGTCCACTCTCAGGTACCTGTGATGAATGTAAGCATGCCTCCTGCTGTTGTTCCTTTGCCAAGTAATCTCCCTTTGCCAACCGTAAAACCTGGCCACATGAATCATGGGAGTCATGTACAAAGAGTTCAGCATTCAGCTTCAACCTCCCTGTCCCCTTCTCCAGTGACATCCCCAGTGCACATGATGGGGACTGGAATTGGAAGGATTGAGGCATCGCCCCAAAGATCACGCTCATCTTCCACATCATCAGATCACGGAAATTTCATGATGCCACCTCTAGGACCCCAGGCCACTTGTAGTGGTATTAAGGTTCCACCCAGGTCACCAAGGTCAACAATAGGGTCCCCAAGGCCATCAATGCCATCAAGCCCTTCTACCAAGTCCGATGGACATCATCAGTACAAGGATATCCCTAACCCATTAATTGCTGGAATGAGTAATGTACTAAATACCCCAAGCAGTGCAGCTTTTCCTACTGCATCTGCCGGAAGCGGTTCTGTAAAGAGTCAGCCTGGTTTGCTGGGAATGCCTTTAAATCAGATCTTGAACCAGCACAATGCTGCCTCCTTTCCAGCAAGTAGTTTACTCTCAGCAGCAGCCAAAGCACAGCTAGCAAATCAAAACAAACTTGCTGGTAACAACAGTAGCAGCAGTAGCAATTCTGGAGCTGTTGCTGGCAGTGGCAACACTGAAGGACATAGCACTTTAAACACCATGTTCCCTCCTGCTGCCAACATGCTTCTCCCAACAGGTGAAGGGCAAAGTGGTCGAGCAGCACTAAGAGATAAGCTGATGTCTCAGCAAAAGGACTCACTGCGGAAAAGAAAACAGCCACCTACCACAGTGTTGAGTTTGCTCAGACAGTCTCAAATGGATAGTTCTGCAGTTCCTAAACCTGGACCCGACTTGCTAAGGAAGCAGGGTCAGGGGTCGTTTCCCATCAGTTCAATGTCTCAGTTACTACAGTCTATGAGTTGTCAAAGCTCTCACTTGAGTAGCAATAGTAGCCCGGGTTGTGGGCGCTCAAATACTGCTTTGCCTTGCTCTGCTAACCAGCTGCATTTTACAGACCCCAGTGTGAACTCCAGTGGTCTTCAGAATCCACTGACACAGGACGTACCTTTAAGAGGGGAAGCCGTGCACTGCCACAATGCAAACACTAACTTTGTTCACAGTAACAGTCCAGTCCCAAACCACCATCTTGCAGGTTTAATAAATCAGATTCAGGCTAGCGGGAACTGTGGGATGCTCAGTCAGTCGGGCATGGCCTTAGGAAATTCATTACATCCCAATCCACCTCAGTCAAGAATTTCAACGTCCTCCACTCCAGTGATACCAAACAGCATTGTTAGCAGCTATAATCAAACAAGTTCTGAAGCAGGTATGGTTTTATTAGAAAAAAGTACCCAAAGGTACTAAACTTTTATACGTTTTTTTAAAATTTATACCAAAATATTTATTATGATAAGAAATGATCCTTTCCCCATTGTGAAATTCTCATCATTTCTTTAGTATTTATAATTTTATTTACAGAATGCTAGGGATTTGTCTCAGAAAAAATAACAGCCAAGAGGATTCCATGTGTTTCCGTTATGTGTCAACCTGTGTCATTTTGAATTTTGTTCGACTTTCAGTTGGTTCTATAACCATTGGACTCGAAACTACAAAAGAAGCCATAGAAGGCAGGATCTCCTGGTTCATGAGACATGTACTTGGTCTATGCCAATATAAAAGCTGTTTCCCCTAGCTCTTGTTTGTATTCAGGTAAATGAAGCTCATTTGGAAAACCCCCCAAAAAAGGCAGAAATACATGGATTTTTTGTTCTTGCTGCTGACCAGAAATAGGTGAATGGATAGGAAAAGGTAACTAGAAGTTGTATGAAGTAGAAAGCTGTCTTCTAATGTGTTTTCTTATCCTAGTTTGCTATCCTTTATTATTATTTGTTTGAAAAAATTCATAAATGGATATTGGCTACTCCCTTTTTTAAAAAGGTAATAATTGAAGTTTTCCAATAAAAAAGGCTTGAAAACCTGATTTCCAGAATTTTTGATCTTGAAATTATTTTACAGTTTTCTTGGAGAACTAAACCATTGTTTTTACCATTGACATTATGGTATCTCTTTATCCGCTATTAATGAAGGAGACAAATTTATTTAAAAGTAGACACATTAGAAAGAACTATATTTTATTTCAGTAGAGTCCTCAGAAATTGTTATAAAAAAACGTAAAGAAGCACTATAGAGATAAATTCATTGAGACATCAGAAAATTTGACCATAAGAATAATAGAAAGAATACCCAAAACCCAACAATGACGATTTGAGAGATTGGTGGGAAATGACAGGGAGGAAATAAAAGATGAATATAGAGACAATATTATTCAGCTATGAAAACAGTGGGCTTTTAAAACCAGATTGCTACTGGAAGTGGGAAAACTACTGAGGCTTTTAATAATCTATTGTGTAGATATATATAGACTGTGTTATACCACCATGCTGGAAAGGCATTATGACCTACATGTCTTCGTTGCTGATAGTAAAATCAAGTGTTTTCCTTCCTGGTGTCACTACTTTTACCTGCCATTCTCCACAACTTGTGTTATGTGTTATGTTTCGATGTCAGTATTTAATGAAGAACTGTTCATTGACCTCTTCTGTTAAAAAGAATATAAGGTGAAGATGATGATTGAAATGATTAGTGCCTTCTTGATATTCTTAGTCTAAGGAATCTCATGAAACTATTTTTTACGTGTTTAACAGGATTCTTATTCTGAAGGGGCTTCCAGCTTTTCAATGACTCATATTCCTTTTTAGATAATCCCAAACAAATGAAAATTTAATCTTGTGCATTTATCAGATTAAGGTTACATAAAATCAGTAACTATTTAAAAATACACTATATTTATTAAGCATACCTTCAATCATTTAGATGAGGCATTGTTAGTCTCATTGTGTTATATCTTTCAATTTTGATACCCCTTACCTCAACTTACTTTGTTTCAGGTCTAAGTTCATATTGCAAAGTGTACGTATTTTATTAATGATGTATTTTAATTTATCTATAATGGAAAAGACCAACATTTATTTATATTCTTGTTTCTTCTGATTGTGAAGTTTTGACATATTTTATATAGTCTTAGACATGTATTTTCTTGTTCCGTGCATCTCTGTAAAACATCAGATCTGGATTGCCAGTGCTGGGAGTGTCAAAACACACATGTTGAAAATTTACTAATATAAGTAAAGTGCTAGCATATAAATAGCTAAAAGGGATGAGAATAAATGTCTAGTAATGATATGGATGTGACCAATCATGTGTAAGCTAACAGAAAGCATATCCCTGATAAAAATCTAGGTCAATAAGAACTTTTTAAAGTAGTAATCTAATAAAATTAAATACTGCTTAATGTACATAGCTCTGATGTGCAGCTGGTAATAAAAATGGGTAGATTTACTAATTAATATAATTCTTTTGATGAGCTGAATATTAAAGAGGTCTCTAATATCATGTTTCTTTTAGATACACAGTGAACTGTGTCAACTGAATGTACTGTTATTATAACTGCTTAGCCTGAATGTTTATTTTCACTGACATTTATTCATCCATCAAATAAACACCAAAGCTGGGCTTTCAGAGTGAGACAGCTGATGACAGTTACAACTACCCCTTTAAGTTTTGCTGAGTATTTCTAGCATACTAGTAAGGCATTAGAAGAAAACCACATTTTATTCTTAAAATGTTGCTTTTAGCTGTCATTGAGTACCTATGATGTGCCAGGTGATTTGCCTGTACTATTTCTAATTTGTGCAGTTTTCCAAAGTATAAGGTATTCTTGTCCTCATTTTACAGATGAGTACATTGGGCCTCAGAGAACTTGAATAACTGTCCAAGGTCATACATAATTGAATTAGGATTTGAACTCAGGTTCATCTGATTCTAAAATCCATTTTCTTCCCAGCTGCATAAGTTCTTCATTTGAAACATCTAGTTGTGAAAAATACTGTTTTCACTTTCAAATCTTTAAAAATACCCAACAGATAGTGAATCAAAGCATACCAATGCATGTTAGGAACTACGTTTGTAAACTTTTGATGCACTTTTAGACAAAAGTCAGTAATTTTGCCTTCTCTATTTGGATTCTAATATCCTAGTGTACAATAATTAGGATGTTTGTGCCAATGCAGATGAAATGTCCACAGTATCAAAAGAACTACCCGTCATTTGTGAATCATATTTGGTAACCTTTATTTGAATGAATTTGTATCACCTCACTCAGATAAAAATGGGTTTCCTAGTGGGTGATGTGTCAATAGGCCTTTGAAGAAGGCAACTCTGCAGACGCTAGCCCTGCCATTCCAGGTGTGATAGCACAGTGAGGGTGAAAGAGACCCACAGGTAACATGGCCCAACTCTTCCTTGTGGTAATGGAGCATGAACAGAACTCAAGTGACCTCCTGCTCAATCCAGTGCCTTTTTTCCCCACTCTCCTGAGCAGCAGCTCAAAAATGTTACATTAAGACCTTATTTAAGATCAGAAATCACTCTGAAAACGTTTAATTCGATTGGCTGTTTGTTTTCAAAAACTTCTTTTAAAGAAAGTTTTTCTATCATAAACAGCCCAAATATTCATTTTTTAGGCCTATATGTGAATACCAGTCCATATTTTAAATGTATTAAAACTCATATATGAGAATCGGAGGCAAAGTAGTAAAAAAAAAAAATCAGATTAAAGGTATGAAATGCTTAGAAAACATTTCTAAAAAGAATATACAAGGTTTTATTAATTCTATTTGGTGTTTTGAAATTGCCTTTCCACTAAAGCTCTCTAAACACTTTGCATTGTAAAGTTTACAGGTTTCTATTAGCTTTTTGGATATGAAATTACAAGTGAAGTTTAATATTTCCATGTAACAGATTTAGAAAATGACCAGTAGGATACTTGGTGACATTCCTCAAGTTGTAAAGCAAAGCTCTGGTGGATCTGGCAACCAAACCCCAATCAGTTCCTGATTCTCAGTCCAAACACTCAAACTGCTGAATGCAGGTATGTTCTGAAATCCATCACTCGTGTACATTTAAAGCAACTTTCAGTTTATGAAGTGAGATAAGTTTCAACACTTAAGTGGTTCCAGCACGTGTCCTGTGGTGTTTTGGTTTAGGGAGGAATTCAAAATCCAGTACCCCTGACTGACAAATTTCATCAAGTCCATGCCTTTTTGGGCCTCTGACTGCTGCCCGCCTGTTTACGATAGAACAAAAACACACATGCCAGTAACCTGGACCTCTGCTGAGGACCCAGCCCTGTCAGTGTCCGCATGACAACCCATCCTTCCATGGCCCTGTGGGTTTTCACAATTTTCAAAGAAGCAAAAAGATTTAGATTATTCTGCTAACCAACTTAATAACTGAACCTTACCTCCCTCCAATATGATAAAGTCATTAAATATAACTTTTTCACTTTAAAATGCCTTTTATATTCTCACTTTGTTTTCTAATAAAAAACATTTAATCAACTCTTCTAAAACACATGAAAATGTAGTCCTGTGAAAGGGCAGAGTATGAGTTTGTACCAAAAGAGAAAACAATTCAATCATTTATTTGCCTTAACTCTTAAAGATATACATTGACTAACAAGAATATAAATAAACCTATGAATAAATTTTGCTCATGAATATTTATATATATATATATATTTTTTTTTTTTAACTCTGGAAAAGAAAGTGTTTTTTTTCCAGCACAAAATACATTTGATTGAAACTCAGTGCAGCCACTAATAGGGTAGGTATAAGAAAATAAGAGATCACAAAAGAATGCTTTGGATAAAATATTGCAAAGTGCAAGCTTGGTTTTTTGTTCTATGTATGTATTTATTCTCAGAGCATGCCAGTAAAGAAAATAAAGGGAAATTGTCATTTCCTTCATTTGAGGTTATAGTTGCAAAAAGATTATGGGATAAAAATACTCCAGGATGGATTGTTCTATGTTAGCTGTCTCAGGATATGGGACGTTTGTGTGGAAATAAGCCTCTAGTCTTTTATAGACTTATGTAGAATGAAAAAAGGCAGAGACTCCTTTAAGGTTGTGACTGAATTAATAATAATTGCTATTGAAAGTATTTCCACCCAAGTTTTTAAATGCCTAGATTTTACGCCTCACCTGATTGATGCATAGGCTTCTAGGTTGAAACTTGCCCTCTGCTCTTGTTTTTTAACCAAATACCAAAACTATATTAAAATCTTCATTATGTGATAAAAATCTATGTCTATTCTTTTAGTTAAATTTTTGCAAAATGAGCCATTTCTTCTTTGCTGTAAGTTATTTTTACAACAGGCAGTGTCTTGCTGTTTAAGAAGGTTTCCTAATATCAGGGTTACACCACTTGCTTTGTTTACATATTCCAGGTTTAATGTTTCCTTGTGTACAAAAAGAGGAGTTAAAATATGTTCAAATTTAGACACTGAGTCTATGTAATCAAAGGTGATAACAACTCAGAGTGGTGTGATATGCTTACTGATTCAATGATCTATTTTGTACCTTTCAAGAAATAAATTGTCCCAGTGTGCAAATTGGGGGAATTTTATTCTATTGCAACACACTAAGCTCACTTCTAAAATCACTAGAAATCCTTCAGTTCTCAAGGGGATGCCTAAGCTATTATTTACTAAAATCAAGTGGTCTAAGAACATTGAAGCAGCTTCTAAAAGTACCTAAATTCTAGGCAGTAATGTCAACTCTACAAAGACTTGACTCATTAAAAATAATTCTTAAACATTTTCCTAGTGTCATCAAAATAAATTTCATTTCCATGTGCATGGAGTACTAAATAAATCAAATCATAAACTTCCTACCTTCGAGGAACTTATATCAAACAACATTAATGCTAACAAAGCAAAGAGTAGAGTAAAAATTATTTTCTAAGAATTATACTTCTTGCAAAGTCAAAGTAACAACTCACCTTTTTACAGATTAGGAATGGAACTAGACAAACAGAAGTCTGAAGGAGTTGCTGAGATACTCCTGGGGTAGGAGCTAGTCCAGGGAAATTCTAAATATCTATCCAAGACCCATGGGTACGGGTATAAGAAAGAGTAGTATTTATCACAAATGCCCCAGAGCGGAGCTCCTGTGCTGCACGACTCCACAGGGATACCTCTCACTTTAGAGTCTGATAAACATGCTTCCTGGAACACAACTCCATAGACCATCCCCCACGGAGTTGAGCAACTGAGAGGCCTGATCCTAAAGCAGTGTTTTTCAAACTTATTTTTACTTTTAACCACGGCAAGAAATTAACTTGCATTCCATTTAACTAGAGATATGTTTTGAATGTACAACAAAAGTTTCCTGAAAAAAACACTCTGTGTGATGCACTCTGACATTTTAGATCCCATTCTATCTTATCCTATCTTATTCTATTTCTTTTTTTTATGACAGTCATGATCTACTGAAATGATTTCATCACTCACCAGCAGAACATGACCCAGCACTCACGTGTATAAGTTAACAGACACAGTTTCCACAAATTAATATCCCAGTTATGCAATGTACTCTTTTTTTTTTCTTTTCTATTTCATTTATCAAAATATACTGGTTTGGGGGCATACTAAATCGATTTTACAGTCTTAAATAGGTCTAAGCACTGTCTTAGAATATTCATGAGGTAATTAACTCAGCAAATATTTATTGAATACCTAGTATGTGCTCTGCACTGTTTAACACTGAAAATAAAATAGTCACAATGGAAGGATACAAAGTTAACTATTCATAATCTAGAATCTCTACTTGCTCTGCTCATTAAACAAAATGAGATAAACTTCCAGTTGGTATATTGATGGATGGAGCATTTTAACTGTTATTCTAGCATTTTGAGAGAACAGAAATCCTACCAAGCAGGAGACTTAACCTCTTCTCTCAGCATTTGCTTCTTTACAATAAATATTAAGAAAAATATGATAAAAAGCATTTGTAAAAAAAAAACCAAAAATCTTTGTTACTTGAGAAACAGTGAAAAATCTCAAGCAATTTTTTTCATTTCAACAGTTTTCAGAGTAATTCTATGTATTAATAAAGGAAGCAGAAGTGATCAGTAGTAAAACACCCTTTTTTTTGTCTGACCCCATTACCACCCGAAGACTGGCCTCGCCTCCTCAACACGGTCATAATCACTCAGACCTCATATTCCAAGATTCAAGCTACAGTCCTTCCACTGTTCTTTCCTCTTCCCTAAGAGGTTGGCCCTGTTGAGGGTGGAGACTATTTCCTCAGATACTGCCA
Source organism: Tursiops truncatus (assembly GCF_011762595.2). NCBI lineage: Eukaryota > Metazoa > Chordata > Mammalia > Artiodactyla > Delphinidae > Tursiops > Tursiops truncatus. Next base: position 81,445,334 of record NC_047040.1, on the reverse strand, counting down.
CTGATCCCTTTCCCCTCTTCCTTTTCTCCTAAGTTGTGTTGGTTTTGGGTCCCTCCCTCCCTTCCTTATGGAGAACAAATAGACACTAGTCCCTAGGGCTTCCTGCCTACTTCTGGTAAAGGAATGCTAGGAATTTACATCAGGATCCAAAACACAAAGATAGAGTTTGGTATATTTTTGTAAATACATATTACCTTATCATTACTAAGGCTTGGGAAAATAATATCTTGTTGGAAGATCTAGACCTCATAAAAGTTATCTTTCAATTTTTTAAATCCTTTAAATATAGAAGAGAAAATTTTACTATTTCCATGGGATTGAAAAGTGAATTATATTTATTAGACTCACTAGGGCATGATATTTTCTCTTGTCTCTAGAAGCATTCGTTTTTATTAAGGATTATCATTGACCCTGTTTGCAATTAAAGTACACTGGCCAAAGCAAATGATAAAGGTCAAATAGTGAAGGAGTATGTTCCATATGATGTATTTCTTAGGTTCTTGAATTTATGGATAAAAACCAGTATTGGGGCATATCAATTAAGAAAAAGTTTTCTAGCATTAAGTAGTATTTATTCAAAATTGAAGCTATAGATCAAACTGGTAAAATGACATTTTAAAACGAGCTTTATGCCCTCTCTTGTACACATACAAAGACATGTACAACAATATTATTAATACTTAAGGACTAACCATGAGAGAGTTTAGCATGATATGAACAATGACTCTTCTCAAAGAATATTGGTGACGAAGAAGAGAAATAACTCTAAAGAAGTAGACATTACCTTTGTTTTGAAAAGCAGTGTTTAAAAAATGAGGCAAATAAAACACCTCAAGAATGAAATTGTTAGTAATAGGAAAACATCCTTTAAAAAATCCTTAAAAAAATTACTGATGCTATTTCTGTATACACACACATATACAGACACACACACACACATCATAAATTATATGTGTGTGCAAAGAATACTGTTTATATCTGGAAATCTACCCCACTGGAAAAAGCTACCACTGTTGTTTCCTAATTGTACTGGACTATCTCAGTGTCTGATTGGGTGTCTAGGCATGTGATCTCACACCAGGAAAATTTATTTGGATGGCTTTCCAGTCTTATTTCCTACTTCTTTAAAAGTAACAGAAACAATGAGAAAAAGAAGTTATGCCAGTTCATGGTGCTGCTGGCTGGTGTGAAATAATAATTTTTTCTAATTAAAGGACTTCTCCAGCTTACTAACTTGTTCGAGGCTCCCAGCTGCCTTTTAGTTATTTAACTGCTAAATGTTTAGTGAATAGTTTGCTATTTTAAAAACTCTTTTAAAAAAACTCTTTCCCTCATTAGATTAAGCTCAAAACATCTTAGCTGCCAAAAGAAAACTCAGCTTTAAGAAAACTTTTTCCCCACATGCTTCAACAGACCACAGGTTTTTATGCAGAACTATGAAGTAAGTTCACCAGAGAATGCCTGTTCAAGATTAAGTGCTTCAGAAATAAGCAATTTCCAATTTCCCTCCTGCTATAAAAATTCAGGATCTTCTTTCAATGACCCCAAGCATTAATGAGTTGACTTTAAGAATTCAGAGTACTTTGGGATGGACGTCTTCCTCCATAAGATTATTTTAACTCCCCAGCACACTTGGGAGTCTTCTAAAGTAACTTGACATCTTTCAGCCATCTCCTTTCCAGCATCCCTTATCTCCTGGCATTGGACCAATCATACCCTACAGAGTCAGTTTTCACTTTTCTCCACAAATGGGTGGTATTCTCTCCTCCACATACACACTTGCCACACACACACACAGCATCAAGTGATCTGATTCCTAGAAGTTGAATGCAAGTTTTACGATCTTAATAGATTGATTCAACCAACACTTTTTGAATGCTAACCACGTGCCAGAGACTCTTAGGTCTTGGAAATACGGAGGGAAATAAGAAGTGATCCTTGCCTTTAATGGTTTAGAAAGATGATTTTAAATTTCTTCACTGCTTATCTAAGGCAGCAGGTTTAACCATGGGTGGGAGGGCTTGGGTGTGTAGGAAAGCAGCATACAGTATTTTCAGTCATATTTCTTTGTTCTGAGGATACATAGGACTCTATTACCCTCCATACATTTTATTATCTCCTTGCCTTTTTAAAAAATTACTTTGCTTCTACTTAGAAGCCTTTTCTATCTCCTTTTCCACTCTCAAATCCCAGATCAAATGTTACCACTTGCTTAGTTTTTCCTGACACCTTCAGTTTTACAATTGCCCCCTTGTTATATACCTGCTATTGTTCCTGGCATATTGCCTTGTAGTTATACTAGATACGTGAAAAGAGCTTTAAAATTTCCTGGTTTGTAATAAGCTCTCAAAAAATGTATATTTGAGAGAGACAGAGAGATCTGTGTGTTTATCACATTGCCTAAACTCTGAGTTCCTTAAAGAAAGGGCAGGGTGTTGTATTGTTGTTGTTTATTTGTTTGTATCACCATTTCTACCCTTTTGTTCAGTAGAGTGTACTTGATTGTTGAATTGGTGTGTTGAAAATTAGAGAAAATAAAAAATATGCCTGATCCGCATATTAGCCTTAAGAAGCTTGTGGTATTCACCTGCTTCTTGTTTGTAATGCAAAAATATACCCAAAGTAGCTATATTTTCTTTATTGTCATTCCTCAAGAATATTTAGATGGAGAATTTTTAGAATAATGTCCCCAAATGACTACTTTCATGAATCCTCAATGTGGATGTTTCTCTCTTACAAAATAAAGATAAAAGAATAATAACCTCTACATAAATCCTTCATCTACAAAGCCTTGTCATATACACACTAGAGTATTTTGAAAATGTACTCTGACTGATTAAAGGAATGGGTGATCTGTACGTTTAAATATGCCGTTATTATTTAACAGATAGGGGAAAAGGCCATAGATAGTGATTACTAGTAAAGAGTTTTTATTAGCTTGTTTAAAAAGATGGTTTCGAAACGCAAATAAAGCACATACCTATTTAACGGAAATAGCAGAAAGATTTAAGAAGCAATGAAATGTTTAAGGTGTTGATTGTTTTATTACAAATCTGAATTAATATTTAAAGAATTGTATACCACATGCCTACTTCGGCATTTTGTCTCCTTTAAATGAAACAGAGCTTAAAAAAAAAAAAAAATACCACAACAGCTAGGAAAAATTGCAAAGTCGTGCTATAGAGATATATATGTTGGATGTGCTGATTTATACTTACTACTATTACCATGTCATCACAACTAACTGCAGCTACTAATGTCGATAATGATGACAATGGTAACTCCTTTTATTTGTATACTTTTACACATTGCAAGCCTTTCACTTACCTATTTTTGAGTCTCACAACAATCATGCCAATGAGTTTCCTTAGGAAAAATTCAAAGGTAGGAAAGTTTCATATGCAGGAAGATGTCCATTTGTGTGTTATATATAATGATGAAAAAATCAAAATGTAAATGCCAAACTTTATTGGATCAATAAATATGATCAATCCATATGCTACATGGTTTAAAATATTAGTATGGAATTTTTATGTCAGAAAGAAAAAATTATTGTGGTAGTCTGTTAGGAGGAAACAAGAATAATATATAGTTATATTTGTACTACTATTACAACTATGGAATCATTTCTGTGTATTTGAACAAGGCCTCAATGGTAACATGGTCAAATTTAAAGTTTGTTATGATGACATGTAGCACAGCAGTAAAGTGTTTGAATTATTTTAGATTTTCAGTAACACTGGTATTGTTCATAATAACATATACATGTTTAATATTTTAATAAATTAAGTGTATGTGCTTATAATATTTGCCAAATGCATGTATTAAATGAAACAATGCATTTCTTTAGGGTAAGACATTTTTCAAAAAAATGATTGTAGGTTCCTTCAACAGAATGTGATTCTCACCCTCCCCACCCCACCCCTTGTGCATCTGGATCACCAGGGGTGATTTCAAAGAATACTACTGCCCAGGCTGCACCCCAAGAGATGAGTTTTCAGCTGATCTTGGATAGGGTCCAGACATTGGTTTGTTTGTTTTTAAGTTCTCTAGGTAATTATTTTGTGTAGCTTGGATTGATAACAACTAAAACAATTATAATACACAACTGAAATTTTATTATTAAGTTCCCTGAATTTAACATACATTACTTTAGTATACTTTAATATATACATCTTTAGCATACATAAGACTTTCAAGGTTAAGAATGCTATTTGGAAAAAAAAAAAGAATGCTATTTGGGTGAAGACTGGTCTGATTTAAGGAATCATGAGTATAAAGTATCTTTATGCTATTAGAATGACAAAGATTTAAAAATAATGATAAAACACAGTGTTGGTGAGAAAAATGAGCGCTGCCTACATTGTTTATAGAAATATAAATTGAATATATATTGATCAGCTTCACTGGAGGCAGTCTGACAATATCTATCCAGAGCTTTAAAAATATGTAAACGCTTTGTCCCTGGAATTCCACTTTTAAGCATTTTCCCTTAGAAAATAATTGAGCATATTGGCAAAGATGAGTTAATAAGAATGTTTATCATAGTGTTGCTTGAAATAGTAAAAGATTGTAAACAATTGAAATATCCACAACAATGGATTGAATCAATTATGTATATCCATACATGATACTAGTAAAATGGATCTATAGTTAACATGAAAGGATATTCACAATATATTGATAAATGAAAAAAAGCTGCAAAACAATATGATTCCATTCTTGTTAAAAAATATATGTAACATGTATATATATGTCTGCATATGTATATACATATAGGTGGGAAAAGCCCAGAAAACTATACACTAAAATATTAATAGTTATCTACATAGGTACTTTTTATTTTCTGTTTTGTATTCTCATGCATATTCTATGTGGGGGTTTTTTTTCCACTAAAGGAAAGTACTGGTATTATAAATATAGAACAAAAACTTTTTTTTAAATGTAAAAATATATTTTGAAAAATGAAGCATTGTTACTTTTATCTACCCAATTGAATGGACTACAGCACAACTTCCTCCATTTTCACCTTGTCTGGTTGTGAAAAACAAAATATTTGATAGTTAGAAACAGGTATTGCTTCAAGTACTAAGCTTCTTCAATATATTCATGTTCAAAGTAAGTCAAGAAGTATGAAGTCAAACTAGTTTCATTAACATGTCAAATCATCTCTAATTACAGTTTGTCTGGCTAGAATCTACAGAGGACATGTAACATATTATTTGAAATGTATCTTGATGTATTTTTATAGAATTGTCTTCCTTAACATCCATAATTAATAAGTGGGTTTTTTTCCCTTTATTTTAGGCGGTTCAGGACCATCATCCTCCATAGCCATAGCTGGCACCAACCACCCTGCCATCACAAAGACAACATCTGTCCTTCAAGACGGCGTCATAGTCACCACCGCAGCTGGAAACCCACTGCAGAGTCAGCTGCCCATTGGGAGTGATTTTCCTTTTGTTGGCCAGGAGCACGCACTTCATTTTCCATCCAACAGCACTTCAAACAACCATCTTCCACACCCCTTGAACCCCAGCCTCCTCAGTTCTCTACCTATCTCTTTGCCAGTGAATCAACAGCATCTCCTAAACCAGAATCTATTAAATATCCTCCAGCCTTCAGCAGGAGAAGGCAAGTCTGAGATCAACCTCCACCCTTTAGGTTTTCTCAACCCGAATGTAAACGCTGCTTTAGCTTTTCTCTCCAGTGACATGGATGGGCAGGTATTGCAGCCTGTTCACTTTCAACTCTTAGCAGCCCTGCTTCAGAACCAAGCCCACGCAGCTGCCATGCTTCCCCTGCCATCTTTCAATCTGACCGTCTCAGATCTTTTGCAACAGCAAAATACCCCTTTACCCTCATTAACACAGATGACAGCCCCACCAGACCATTTGCCAAGCAATCAGTCAGAGAACAGCCGAGCTGAGACCCTTTTAACCAGCCCCCTGGGGAACCCTTTACCAAGCTTTGCAGGCAGTGACACTACTTTTAACCCCCTGTTCCTCCCAGCTGTCACTGGGGCCTCAGGATTAATGGCCTTGAATCCCCAGCTGTTGGGAGGTGTCCTGAACTCGGCATCGGCCAACACCGCTAATCATCCAGAGGTTTCCATAGCAACTTCTTCCCAGGCAACCACTACCACAACCACTACATCATCAGCAGTGGCAGCACTGACTGTCTCAACACTTGGTGGGACAGCAGTGGTGTCAATGGCAGAAACATTGCTGAATATATCTAATAATGCTGGGAATACACCTGGTCCAGCTAAACTGAACAGTAACTCTGTGGTGCCACAGCTACTTAACCCTCTACTGGGGACAGGTCTGCTTGGTAAGTTAAATTTTTTCACAAATTTTTACAAAAGAAACGTTTTTCTAATTCATTTTCTCCTTTTTAAAAAAACTCCATTTTGTCACACTATTTTTAAAAATGTTTTTGTTATGTCACAGCTTGCTTAAGGAACTAAATATAATAACACCCACACACAACCATAGTTATACAAACATGAAAATGACTTCTTCCTTTTCCCCCTATTCTAGCAATACTAAATATCATTTTAATCTGCTTTCTCTTCTAATTCTGATGCCACCTAAACCTAACCTACCCATCATTCTCTTAAGCCAAGTACAGTCTTATTTTTCAAATACTTAAAGCACAGGTGCACCTTAAAAATAACATTTATTTGAATTTTAGTTGGTGTGGCATCACAGGGTTAGTATGAGCAGCTGCACTGTGGATGAAAACGGTTTGAGGAAGTGTTTTTCCATGTGATCCCTAAATAAACAAAACTAAATGCTTATCCAGCAAAATAAGAAGCAAGGCATAATAACATTCAAAGTTAAAGTTTGCCCAAGTTCAAGGAAACAGAAGGCCCCAATAGCTACTGCTAGATTTTCTCAAACAGTATTATTCTTTAGAACTTTGTGGCTTAAAAACAAAATCCTTTATGTAGATTGTCTTATCTCAAAAAATTTAGAAAATAATGTCAAGTATGTTCAGCTGTTTGATGTGAGTAATCGTAATATAAAGTATAGAGATGATGTCCATAAAGTCTGGAAACATAGGCAAATATACATGATATTGTCAAGGGTATCTTCAGTATCTTAAAAAAATATGTTTCCAGATTTCATGGACACCTTTACAAAAAAGTTTAATTAGTTCTATTTGGTGGTCAAATCAATGTAGTTAATTAAGTAACCTACAAAGCATTACAGATTTCAAGCTATAGGGCAATTTCTGTGACATTATCCTCAAAATAATTTTAGTGTAATTTCAAAACAAGTTAATTTTGAATTTTGAATATAAATGTAGTTATTAACTAATCCTATCTGATTATATAATATTTATTTTTAATGACTGTGACAATGAATCCTTTTGTATTATTAGCTTTCTTTACAATTTTAGTTTTAGGTAACCAAAATACAAAATACATATTTTGTATAAAAAATACACATTAAAACAAAACAAAATACATATTTCTAGACCAAATCTGATTTTATTTGATGGTATTTATTGATGACTGTGGCTTGAGAACTAAATTTTGTAAACAGGCCTGATCAGACCCACTTGTTTTAACTATCTTGTCAAATACTTATGCTTGCTAAAGCAGTTAGGACTAATATTAACTTTTAATTGTAGTTGCTCTAACAAAAATGGTTTCAAGGAATTCTATAACACTGAAAATCAATATATAAGGATTGGCTAGAGGATAGACCAAAGACTTAACTTGTCTCTCCATGATACAAAATCAAAACACTAATTGTGAAAGATGAAATTAAATAATAAAACTACTCTTTCCTTACCACTTAGTAAGACTTTGAGGAGAAAAAGAAAAAAGAATTACCATGTAAGTCTAGTTTTTAGTTTTTGTTTTAGGAATCCTCAACAAAGATAGGCATAGGACCTCCAAAGAATCACATTGACTTATATTTTATGTTTTTCAAACTATAGGTGACATGTCCTCAATAAACAGTACTTTGAATAACCATCAACTGACTCATCTACAGTCGCTGTTAAACAACAATCAGATGTTTCCTCCAACTCAGCAACAGCAGCAGATTCTTCAGGGGTACCAGAATCTCCAGGCTTTTCAAGGACAGTCCACAATTCCTTGCCCAGCTAACAATAACCCCATGGCTTGTCTGTTTCAGAACTTTCAGGTACTCTCCTTCCCTGGGTTACTTTAGTAGAAAACAATATTTAGTATTTGTTTTACTTAATTGGGGGGGAAGAGACGAAAGAAGGTAGTTATGTACCTTTTCACCTTTACTTACTATTATTTCTCAATAATGAATATTGTTAAACATTCCAGTTTTTTGTGTGAAGCATTTTATTTTGTCTGAAGCATATCACTGGTCCTTTTGGAGCTGTTAGTAAAAACTGATCATGTTATCCTGTTAAACCCTTTTGTGGTTTCGCATCGCTCCCATGATTAAAATCCACATCCTTAACATGCTTACCCTGCCTCGCTCTCCAGCCCCAGCTCTCACCACTCTCTCCCTGGCTTCAGCCACATGGTCTTCTTTTAGTTCTACAAACTGAATAAATTCATGGTAGATTAAGGAGCTGGATGGAAAGAGTAACACTAAATAAATACATGAAAAAAATATAGAAGATTTTAAAATAATCTTGGGGTAGAGAAGCCTCTTTCAGCAAGACACAAAACCAAGAAGTCAAAAAGAAAAGAGGTAACAGAATTGAATACATAAAACTTTAAAATCTGTATGACCAAAGGTATTCTAAACAAAGTTCAAGACAGGTGGCAACCTGGCAGAAAATACTTGCATAATAATAGCAAATAATTCCCATTCATAATATTTTTAAAGCCCCTACAAATTAGGAAGAAAAAAGATAATTGATTTGAAAAATGAGCAATAGAAATGAACAGACAATTCAGAGAAAATTAAATAATAATTAGTAATAAACATGAAAAGAATAATCAGAGTTATATAAATTACAACATTACTATGTTCATCAGATTGATGATATCCCTTGCTGACAGAGGCATGGGAAAATGGATTCTTTCAGATATATGTTTGTCTGATTGTATGCTGATATAGTCCTTTTGGAGGGTAAAAAAATATATATATATAAAATATATATATATTTATATATATAAAATATGTATATATAAAATATGTACATATATATACATATATTTATATACATATAAAATATGTATACATATACATATATACACACACCTCCTTTGACCCAGAAGTTCAACTTTTATGTATCTATTTTAGAGAAATCTTCAAATGTGAACAAAAGGGCACAGTCTAGAATGTTCATTACAACTTGATTTATGGCGTCAAAAATTAGAAACCACTTAAGCAACCATCAGGAGGGAAATAGTAAAATATGTTATGCTATATCCATCTATCTAGTAGTTTACAAGATTAGGTAGATTTATATAATCTGATATAGAAGATCCACAAGATTACAGAGCTCCAATACTGTAGTATTATAGAACAATACTAAAATACAATACCATTTATGTGAAAGAAAGAAAGAAGGCAGGAAGAAAGGAAGGAATGGAAGAAAGAAGGGAGACTAGATATACACCTACACACCTTAAGGTATTAAAAACAAGTCTGCAAGGATGCACTAGAACATTGATTACTTCTGAGAAAGAAATGGCATCAGAGTGGCATGCAGAAGTACAGATTTGGGTGGGGAAGTGATGAAAGCTTTTCTCTTTTCTGACAATGAGAAAATGTTCATATATGTCTTATATAATAAAAGAATTTAGAAGGAAAGAGGACGTGCTCAACCATGTCACTGAGTAAATAGGTAGATAAAGCCTGAAGGGACTCCATTAGATTTAGCAGTAAGAGCATCACCAGTGACTTGGTGGAATGCAGTTTTGGTGGAGTTGTGGGAGCAGGAACCAGACTGCAATGAATGTAAGGATGAGAAAAGAAAGAGTATGGATTACTCTTTCAAAAACTTTCAAAAACTTAACTATGAAGAACATACGAGAAACAAGGTAGTGCCCCAAGGCGGGTGTAGGTTGAATGCAAACTTGTAAAATATGAAAGCCACGCACGTAGGTGAATGCTAAAGGAAAGAGACCAAAAAAAGTGGAAGAGATTGAACATAAAGAAGAAAAGGGGTAACAGATAAGGCAAGATCCCTGAGGAGAGGCTTGGGATCCACAACATGAATGGAGGACGACTCTCAGAGAGTAGAAGGGGCTCCTCTTACACTGGGAAGCAGGACAGGATCAGGGACACATATACTGCAGAGAAGTGTGTGCTGCCAGAAGGCAGGGAATAGCAGAGTATAAGAATTATGAGAATTCTTAACCTGTGAACTTCATTATCTCTAAGTAAGGTCATTTCCTAAGAATACTGTGGGATATGGTATAGCAGCTGGCTTGAGGAAGTGGATAAATACCTGAATAGTCGTGAGAGGGAGTGATACTTAACCAGAGAATCATAGGATTGATGGGAACGTAAGCCCCCAGCTGTGGTTGGAAGCCATAAGTTCCTGTGGATAGATACTCAGCATCCTCACTGTACATATAGATATATAAGGTAGGGAGTTAAATTGATCCAAGATTGGGATTTTGTCTGATAGGTGTAGACAAGGGGAGAATGGCATGAGAGTAGTTATGTGCTGATAGATCCCAGCTTCTGGTTTAATAGGAAAGGATATAAAGACAGGAAGGGAGTGATCACTGTGGGGGGGAAAATCCAAAGTATCAAGGGTCTATAGCAGCAATTCTTAGCTGAGGTTGGTGAAATTAGAATAACTTGTGGACTTTTTCAAATTGCACTCATCATTCCTGTCCTGAGTATTGATATTCTTCCCTGGCGGGCATTCCCTCCCTTCACCACTTCCCAATCAAGCAGCACCTCTGTAGCGAGCCATTGTCACTGTTGGCAGCATGGGGGTGTCCCTCAGGCAGTGGCCTGGTAAGGTTCAAGAGTAGGCATTACTACCCTATTTAAAGACTTCAAAAATTTAGTGTCATGTCAGAAATAGTTTATTGTTAAGAAAGGGGTATATATATTTTGTTTTGTTTTATCTTATATTATATTTCACTTAGATCAGTAGAAATATCAGTGAGTTAGAAATCATTTTTAAATCTGCTTTCCTTTGTAATTTGAGCAGTGCTGGTGACAGATTTGTTTCTCTCTTTGAATTCCAAGTTGCAAAACCTGCAATGACACTGAAAACATGGAGTCATCACCTGGAAACATTTTGGTTTTGTTTTTTTTTTTTTTGCGGTACGCGGGCCTCTCACTGTTGTGGCCTCTCCTGTTGCGGAGCACAGGCTCCGGACTCGCAGGCCCAGCGGCCATGGCTCACGGGCCCAGCCTCTCTGCGGCATGTGGGATCCTCCCGGACCGGGGCACGAGCCCATGTACCCTGCTTCAGCAGGCGGACTCTCAACCACTGCGCCACCAGGGAAGCCCACCTGGAAACATTTTGTATCCAACCACCTCAACTTTAGTTTTCCTAGAGAGTGTTTAGTAATGATGATTTTTTAAAAAAACCTGTTACATGTTTTAATCAAAGAAACAGTACCCAAATATAATCAAGACATAAGGCTTTCTATACAGAGTGACTTTTAATTTCATTTTTGAGTCTTGTTCTTTCTTTATATTGCCTTCCTTGTTATATTTGTTTGTCTTCTGGTAAATCTTAAAATTATGGTCTTTCTCTTTAAGGACTTGAATATTTTTTTCTCTGTCTCTCACTGCTTCCTGTCTATTTCTTTAAGGTGAGAATGCAGGAAGATGCAGCTCTCCTAAACAAAAGAATAAGCACTCAGCCGGGGCTCACAGCACTTCCCGAAAATCCAAACACTACACTTCCACCTTTCCAAGATACATCTTGTGAGTTGCAATCGCGGATTGACCCATCTCTTGGTCAACAGGTGAAGGATGGCCTCATTGTGGGTGGCCAAGGTGATGCTTCCATAGATGCTATTTACAAAGCAGTTGTTGATGCAGCCAGCAAAGGAATGCAGGTTGTCATCACCACTGCAGTCAACAGTACAACTCAGATCAGCCCCATTCCAGCTCTGAGTGCCATGAGTGCCTTCACTGCTTCAATTGGTGACCCATTAAGTCTCCCCAGTGCTGTCAGTGCGGTCATTCATGGACGAAACATGGGCAGTGTTGATCATGATGGTAGGATGAGAAGTGTAAGAGGGGCTCGGCTGCCCAGCAATCTGGACCATGGGAAAAACTCAAACGAAGGAGATGGGTTTGAATATTTCAAGTCGGCAAGTTGCCACACATCTAAAAAACAGTGGGATGGGGAGCAAAGCCCTGGAGGGGAGCGAAACAGGTGGAAGTGTGAGGAATTTTTAGATCATCCAGACCATATCCACAATAGTCCTTGTCACGAAAGACTCAACAATGTCTCCACACTGCCATTTCTGCCTGGGGAACAGCACTCAATACTGTTACCATCAAGAAACTGTCAAGGGGATAAAATTCTGGAGGAAAATTTCAGGTATAATAACTACAAAAGAACTATGATGAGTTTTAAGGAGAGACTAGAGAACACTGTGGAAAGATGTACACACATCAATGGGAACAGACCTCGACAGAGTCGGGGCTTTGGAGAGCTGCTGAGCACCACAAAGCAAGACCTGGTCCTAGAGGAGCAATCTCCGAGCTCCTCAAATAGTTTGGAAAGTTCTCTGGTCAAAGACTACATCCATTACAATGGAGACTTTAATGCCAAAAGCATTAACGGGTGTGTACCTAGCCCTTCAGACGCTAAAAGCATTAGTAGTGAAGATGACCTAAGGAATCCAGACTCCCCCTCTTCAAATGAATTGATACATTATAGGCCAAGGACGTTCAACGTGGGCGACTTGGTCTGGGGCCAAATCAAAGGACTGACTTCCTGGCCTGGAAAATTAGTAAGAGAAGACGACGTTCACAGTTCTTGTCAACAAAGCCCCGAGGAAGGGAAGGTATACCAATCTTTATCCATTGTCAAATACTAACCTTTGTTCAGATATCAATTATTATTTTTTGTTATCACCACTTTGGATTCTTCATGACTCATTGAGGTCTCACAAACTTCCGGAGCATAAAATGAAGAGGGGATGGTTGTAGTCACCAAAATGTCGTATCGTCAAGGGGTGAGTTGTGAAGCATTTGTAGATCCCACTAGGGCTCAGGGTGGCTCTAACCCAAGAAACAGATTTCCAGAATTTTGTTAACTTTGCCTTCCTTCCTTGCATGTACCTAATTCTTCATTCATACACAGAGAATGAAGGCAAGTGGCAATGACGGGAGAAAAAAAAAATACGGTGGTTGCTGGAAACCAGCAGTGTGGCAGAGGCAGGGTTCCTCCCAGGCAGCAGGAAATGCCAGGGGACTGCGTCTCTCCTGTATGCTGACAGTGACACATAGAGCTGGCAAGAGGGTAAAATTGGGGTGGAGTTGCAGCCATTTCTGGAAGCAGCAGGTAACATCTGAGTTCAGAATGGAGTCTCCTTTCAGGAAACGTTCTGGGTCTTTATAACATATGGAAATGTTTAACCCCATAGTCTGGTTCTACTTAACACAATCTGATCACATAAATTCAATGAAAACTTCTCCATGAAACTACCATTCAATTTAGAAGAAATTAGTAGGGGTCTTCTGAGCTTCTTTTTCCCCCTCACAATTGGTAAAATTGACTCACTAGGCAAGAAATATGCAGAATGTTTAAAGTAGATAGAAAAATTTATATCCGTGCAGGAGGAGATAATAATGTACATTCCCCACATATGATGAAGAAACATGTAATTTTTCATCTCCTTAGGAAATAAAAATTCCTCTTACAGGTATATATTATTCTCTTAAAGAGTATATTGTATAAAGCTCTTTCAACTCTGCTCAAACCTCCACTGGCATTTAGGTTTCATGGCAAAGGAAACCAAAAGCATTCTTGCCAGCACAATAAAAGGATTGTCTTTCTCCAAATGACCAGGAGGTCCTTTAACCCGTTGCTTATAATGCCTAATATATACTTGTCAAGATACACTCTGGGCATAATGTTTCTACCTTTGATAAGAAAATGAATTCCATACTCCTATTCACAAAACATTTTATTGTCTAATCTCTCTGAGACCAGACAATCATTCTTTAGGTTGATAAACCTAAATATTTTTGACAGTTTATTCAAAATATAATTAGAAACAGCAAAACTGGGCTTTTATGATATAAACGGACCTGCTACACATACAAGATGTAGACATTAAACTGTTTTATAATCTCTGTGCAAATGAAACCAAGTCTTTTTTACGTGCCATTTTACCAAAAAAAGCTTAACTAAGGAAAAGATTATGGCCTCACTTTCCTGGAAACATTCTTCCTGTCCTAAATGACTTGTCTAAATATCTTTTTATGTCCTCAGGAGAATAAAGGCATGTACTTTCAACACATTTCACATTAAACAGTGGTCCTAATCTTCTGCTTAGTCTGTGTTAGCAAATTCCTGAGATTTGAGTTCCTCACTGATGTTTAAGGAGATGCACTTAAAAAAAAAAATCATTATCTAAGCGTCCAAGAAACATTTATTTTACTTTATTTAAATACTCAACTGATTTTCAGTCACTATAAAAGTGGTTCAAAAATCCAGATTCTTCTTCTTTATTATAGACAATAGGTAGATTCCTAATAGAGAGCATAAAATTGTTTCTGTAAATTCAAATATCCCCCCTCCCATTGGCTGACATTGTAATTTTGCATTCTCAAAACTTTGATATCAAAATCTTGATATCAAGATACACTAAAAATACTTCCGGTAAATCAGAAAAAGTAACTGAAAGCAAACATTTAGAGGTGAAAAACTGAAAATTTATAATAAAATATTCATGATAACACATGAAATGTTTATCTGTCATTAAAAATCAAGGTATAACAGCCTTAAAAGCTCTAGGGCACTTAACATTTAAAAAAACCCTCTGGTCTTTTCAGGACCTACCTCACTTTTGCACATAAAAAAACAAAGTGCTATTTCACAAACCCTTTTTCCCCCTATAGTTCACCAAACAAAGGAAAGGCTTCCTCATACCTTATTTAATGATGCCCAGCTAGCCAAACCCTGTTCTCAGTTGATAATACCAAGAAAGGTGAAATTTCAAACACAGATCTCTCTGACTTCAAGCCAGATGTCCTCTGCCTCATGTCTTGGTGATCCTGGTCTACCTAGAAAGGATTAAACTATGGTTAATATCTGTGTAAGACAAAGCATGATCTATTTGAAAAGATCTCCTATAAAACATGTTTTACAGTAAAATTGGTTTAAAATTGTGAACCAATTATGATGTAAATTTTATTTACATTGAACTCCTTAGTCCTCACAATATTGGATAAAGTCTTCCACGTTTATAACTAGACTTCTGCTTTTAGAAAGGTAAGCAGTGTATTAGGTTTCCTTCCATATACTGCCTGACATTTTAATGAAGTCAAGAGAGGAAGACAGAGACTGACTTCATAAACTATTTGTTTATTATAGTAAAATCTTATTAATTCTGTCTTGCTGATGTGGAATGTGGGACCATTTCCCCCAGTATGTGTCTCTGTAGTACCTCAGAAGAAAAGTTTCGCTAAACAGTTTGCTTACACATGATTATTTAAAATCTTCTTAGCCTCTCAGATTTTCATACTAGTATTTCTGTGTCCACCCAAGTATGTAACTTAATCCAAGATCCTGTCAGATCCCACCAGATAAAATCTGTGTTAACTCAAGTTTTAGAATAGATTTATTATCTTACCTCCTCCCATCCCTCACATCTCACAAACTTATCATTTGTTTTCTGTTACAATCTTTGTTCTCAGCAAGTCACTTCAAATCCTTTTTGGAAGCAGGCAAAGTAGAAAAAATAATAATAATTAATGAACACGATTGCAGGTTACTAGTTCAGATCAAGCCAGGCCCCTCTCATGTTTTCAGGTTGCATGAGTGGTCTCTGGACTGAGAGGTCAGGGCTGTGATTGGAGCAGGTGCTGAGATCTCCAAGTTGTCCATAACCTGATACTTTAGCCAACTGTTTGTCATGATAGTAAATGACTTGGCCAGCTTAGAAAGACATTTTTAATCTTCTGTGGGGTGTTAAATGTAGCAGAATTACTAATAATGCATTAGAAATGTCCTGCAATTTCTGAGATTCCTTTCTAGGAGGTATGATTTCTAAATATCAAATACTGTGTGAACACAGTCCTCAGAGAACTAGAGAGAAAGCCAGGTGTGGCAAAAATAGGCCTGGGCTTCGGGCATTCTTGTGTGGGCTTAAACTCACCTCTGCCAGTTACCTAAATGGTCCTGAATAGGTATATTAATCTCCAGAGCTGAAATCTCCTCACTGCTCAAGTGGGAATATTAATTCCTACTCAGAATGATGTTTAAGAATTAAATGCATTACCATAAATAGATGGTACACAAAAGAGGCTCAGTAAAAGTTAGCCGCCTCCTCTCTGTTGTCTTTATTAAACAACCTTATGTATATGTGCTGCCAAAGCAAGCACTGTATTAAACAACCTTAGGAATTTGGATTCCGCCATTATAGAATTGTGGTCATTTGACCTTCATTATTATTTACCTATGCATTATCTGTGTAAAAAGGACTTACTAACCAGGCTGGGGGTGAAAGCATAATAATAACATATTTAATGAATGAAATAGTTTATAACTATTTTTTCCGAACCTCAGGACATTGCATACAAATTGGCATATCTGATTATAAATTACTATTAGCTGTTCATTTTAAGCAGGAGTTCTACTTGGAAGCATCTTAAAGCACTTAGTTTGTTGAGTGAATTTGAAAGCCCCCCTCTCCTCAATGTTTCTAAACACTATAAACTCAGACTTTCTTCCTCTACCTTCCTACCCCACAAAACACTCAACAATAATTAGTAGAGATTTTTAACAGTCTGTGTAAAGTTGCACTGAATCACCCCTATATAATACTGTCCCAATATTGAAGCTATGTGACAGCACCGAAGGATGTTATGTGCCTTATATAATGCCATTCAGGAAGTGGTATCTCCTTACTGATTCATTTTTTCCTTTGACTATCAGTTTGTAACGAAGTACATTCTAGAAGATATTTATACTTTTTCTAAAGAAGTGGTACAAGCTTCTATCTGAGCCATGAACCCTTTATAGTTTCAGATTTAGTGGCCAAGAATAAGACCTCAGTGCTTAGTCATGGCTGGAGAAATGTACTGCCAGATCTTGGCACAGTATTAAGGAATTCTTGGAAAGGAAAATGGCTTCCACTGGCATTATACCTATACACTATGATGTACAAACATTTTAAGCCTGTGCAACTATGGGGGGTAATGGTTATCTTTATGTATTTATTTCAATAACTATTTTAAAACAGGAAAAAATGCTCTTTTTTTCTAAGATATATTTTGTAATTATCATCCACCATCTTTGATCTTACATTAACTAGCCTAAAAGGATTGACTATCAAGTAATAATCAAAAAATAAAATTCTTATTTTTTTCTGAGTAGATTATTTTTACTCTTTTTGCACACTGTCCCATTGGTCTCCATATTTCATTGTTACATTCGATGTGTGTTCTGACTCAAGCCAAATTTAGGAAAGAATTTATTTCTATATTGGCACCAAAATGTTCCCTTTCAGTGAAATGTTTGTTGTTGTTGGACAGGTAGAGACATCTCCTGATTACCCAGAAAAGTTCTACATGTTGGTTCAACACCACTTGGTTAAATGAAGACGTTTTTAAAAGCAATGGGTAGGGTGCTCATTCTCTAGACTCACACTTTGACTTTTTTCCACATGGTTATATTTGACAGGTAGGGATTAAAGTAGCTCTCTGAATGGTTGTTTAAAACAGAAAGAACTCATCATTATTAAAACTCATGCCAAATTTTTTTTGACACAATCACTTTCTGTATGTCAGTTCAGTATCACATGCACTCACGTTTTGATGTTACGGAGCAAAACCAGAGATAGCTTACAGTGGCATTCTGGGGATGTGTAACTTGAGAAATTGAGCCTGGGAACTAAATTTGGGAGGTGTGCCCTCCTGTGAGGTTTAAACACTGTTACTTTGAAGAACATTCTTTCTGGGCTTGATTATCAGTGTTAACTATTTATATTCTTTGGTACTATCATTCTCTGTTGAAAGTGTTCTTTGTGTATTCCCTTTGCCTTATGTATTTTCTTAACCACTTCTGGAAATGAATTATTTTCTCTATACCCAGTCAATATCCACAATATTTTGGCTGCATTTTGGCTGGTGGGGCGGCTGGGGCAATCAATGCTCTGTAGCAACAGAATCTTTTTGAGAAAGGAGCAAAATCGTTTTTGCAAAGGAATAAGCAAGATAAAATCCAGGCAGACAAAGTCAGTGCCTGATCAAAATTTGAAAGGTAATAAACATGAAAAACTAGGTAACATCAAAAATATGAATATTAGGGAAAAGACTAAACTGAGTACAAAGCTTAGGTAAACTTTAGTAAATTGTGGAATACCATGAACTTTTTTTTTTTTCTGAGAAAGATTAAAGAGGAAAAGGAGGACTGTCTCCATTCACAGATAACTGAGACCAAGCACAGAGTTCTTGAGCTTGTTAATACAGTTGTCATATGGTTAGTAGCAAATGAAATCTCAGGTATGAGGCAAATACATGCTTCTGTTATATGGACTTTTAAACAGTGTATCCTTAGAAGTACAAGTTTATTCAAAACATTTAATTCTATATGTCATATGGATCTATATGAAATGTATTGTCATATTTAGAATAGATTTACTCTAGTCCTATAGTATAGTTCTCTAGTACTTAAAAACGCTGCTATCTGAACTGAAGAGGAAAGGAAACCAAGAAAAAGCCTCAGATAATGCCACTGACTAAAACTGTAATAATGTGGATTTGCTTAGTCTCTTTGAAAAAAATTGTGATTCACTTTATGGATTTTTCCTTAAGTGCTATTGTTGGAAAATTAGATTCATCCTTTCTGTCACAGGTGAGTCAACTTTTTACCCCCAAATTATTTGTTTATCATTAATTCCCATACTTGCAAAACTGTTGAAATATTGCACCTAAGTTAGCAAGACATTTTCAGCTTGAAGATTAAAATAGTTACTATTAAAATAGTTACTATTTAATAAATATTTGATAACAACAAACCTAATAAATGCCTCCTATTTGCTTATTGCTTCAGAACTGCATTTCCCAGACTTCAGCTCAAGTCACATGGTACCTGTACTATTAGTTAAAATTTTTCTTTAAATTCATTTACTCATTTATATATTCATTCAACAAATATTTTGGGCACGTATTATGTAGGCACTATTCAAGCCACTTTAAAAATAACTTCTAGTCTTATTCTAAGATATATGTGAAATCACAGGTATAATGTTTTCATATTTTTCTAATATAAATTTATATGGGTATATAACTATTAAAAATGATTAAAGGTCTGTCCATGTTCCACCTAAAACAATTTCACATGCCACCGGTGGCACTTTGGGAAAGACTGCTTTGGTGTTTATAAAGCACCTTCCTATTTATAATCTTTTTAGATCCTCTCCATAAAGATGTGCACAATTATTTCCATTTGGAGCTCAGGGAAGTGGCATTCCTAAGGGCACAAGTCACAAGCAGTTAAACCAGGCCCCAACCCTGGTCTGCTAACTGTAAGCTTAGTACTCTTTGCATGATACCATTCCCCCAACAACAGGAGCTGATGACACTGTAGAAATGGGATGGGAAGTGAAGAATGAAAAGGGGCGATTGAGGTCAGCTGTTTTATCTCTGTTATGAAATCTGTGACGTGGCTCTGCTCTATCCTTTGACCTTTGTGTGACAGCTTTGCCTCAGCACTAAGTACCAACAAAGTAATCACCAAGAGATTTAATCCTGTTATCAGGGATTAAAACCTGCAGGGAGTTTTGACATCTTCTCTAGTTAACTGGCTCTATTCAAAAGTGATCTAGGATCTTTGGTCCAGGTTCTTCTAATACATACTATACCTCGCTTTCAGAGGGTCACTTTGGCTCTCTGAAATGTTTGTGTCTCCTTTTGTCATAAACTTACTTCTGAGATACACTACATGCTACTGTGCTGACCCCAGATCAAACTTAATTAAATTACCAAATGTTTAATACGTGCCTTTTGAACAGAATAAGCAACCAGAGCTTCAGACTTGTTCAGAAAACTCAAACTTCCACCATATAATAATGTCTGGCTCTATGGGTATGTTTCTAACCCTACAGACAGACTACAGGACTATTTATGTCAAAGAATTATTATATCTAAAGAATCTGAATGAATGAAAGAAGGGATTTAGTATTCAACATATGTGTATATTGATACCTGAGGTAATATATGTACTATAAATACATATAAGTTCTGGATATCTTTTTCTAATTCTAGAATGACATATGTGCAGAGTTATACCATGATAGCCATTACTGTTAGCATCATCACTGTTAGAATGAGAATATGTTGGCAGATTATTGGTAAAGATACATTATAAAGTTCTCCCCCAATTTCTCACCAAGATAGGAATCAGCTTATGGAGCTTCTGCCTTTTGGATATACAGGAATATAAGATTATGAAATTACAGATTAAAATAGTGTCTTAAATTACTTGCTCCTTCAGTGTAAGTTTTATTTTAAAATATGTATGTGTTTAATCTTTTTAATGTTATATTTATGTATTTGATTCCCAGTACTTTCTTCATTTACCAGTTAGCTAAGTAATTTATGAGGGAGTATTCATTAAATCATTAAATATGATTTCTATTTGACTAGAGATGGAATTTATTTTGTTGTTCCCTGATACCTTTGGTGGGGGAGGGGGTGGGTATCTTTAAAGACTTTCTTGAATATTGTGGAAGTAGATGAATATTTCCCCAGAACAAACACACCCACTTCATGTATTATATTTCATAATACAGAAGA
The DNA here is from genome assembly GCF_011762595.2 of Tursiops truncatus. Classification (NCBI taxonomy): domain Eukaryota; kingdom Metazoa; phylum Chordata; class Mammalia; order Artiodactyla; family Delphinidae; genus Tursiops; species Tursiops truncatus. The sequence goes on along the minus strand of NC_047040.1, from coordinate 81,424,428 downwards.
GTACTAAACTTGTGAAACCAAATAAACTAAACATTTACTTGTGGATATGTATGATCTTGTCATCTCAGAAATACAGAGTGATGTGTGTCTTACTTATATTTAGTTTCAGAAAGCACCGTCATTGCTTTCTCTTTCAAGGTCATTGAATCCTTTATAAATAATGTAATTTATTATGAGATACCATAGAACCTTAGAGGCATATTTAAATGAAGAAATCATGGTAGAGAATTAGTTCAAAAAAATCACCAGAAAATTATCCAAGCATAAAAAAATTTTTGAAGATAAGTTTGAGCAAGTATCATCTAAATATCTATAAAACTATAATTGGATTTAAAATAATTTGACCTAATTTTTTGAGTATTGTGTATATACATATATACCTACATGTGTATATATGTGTGTGTATATATTTATATATATACCTATATATATTATGTATATTTCAATGTATATTAGAGTTGGTGTGGTGGAGAGAGGCTGCTTTGGAGTCAGGTCTGAGTTTCAGTGCTGGCCATGTTGCTTAAACTCACTTAGTCCCATCTGTAAAGTGACAAAACAATACTAGTGTGCAGTATTACCACATTAAATAATAAAAGAGTACCTTCTACATAATAACTGCACAAGAAATGCTTTTACTGCCCCTTATTTCTTAATTAAAAACAAAAATAGATGATTTTTTAAAAGTAGTTCAACCTAACTTAGTTTTTAAAATTAAGACCAATTGGGTAAGTTTTCATTGTGATGTGTTGCTTTGTTTCACTGTGAATCTGCTTTCTGTTGCCTGCGTCAATCCCTACTGAGATCTCTCACTGCACCAGTTTGTGTCTAATAGAAGTTTATGTTACAGGAGAGCTTTCTCCTGGCTGCCAAGAAAATAATTTAAATATAAGCAGAATTAGCTATAAATTACATAAATGTAAGGTGTGAAATATCTTTCATACTTTCTTTGTGTGAGTGAATGCACGATAGAACCTCATTTCTAATGTGAAATGTGAAAAGGTATCCAGGCACCTTTTTTTAGAAAACAACACATGGATATATTCATCTTACTTAAGCTTTTCCAGTCATCCCAATAAGACACTTCATCACTCCTGTAGAACTGTTACTGGAACAAAGTTCTCTCTTGTTCTGGCACAATACATTAGGTATCCCCAATGAACGTGTGTATATAAAACATTTGGATCCTTTGGGACAAAATACAGAAGTCATGAAAAGGAAAATGTTTCCATTATTTGACTGTTTTTCTCATTGAATAATTAGAAATGCTTGTTTTCAGACTTGATAATGGAGACCCTTTGTTAATCATTACTGTGTACTGGATTTGAAGGGGTCAAAGAAAAATTATTTATGAATGGTGTTCATGAGTCAGGAAGATTTAAAGACAAAAGTTAATCATTTCCTTGCTTATTAGTGTAAATTTTTTTACCCACTAGGCGTTTTGGCAACCTCTGAATTTTTATACAAAAGTAGTGTAGGGGTGAGGGAAAAACTGGGTTAAGGGATGGTGGGGGACTGACTGTGAAGCTATATTTACACAGCAAGGCAGTACTGTTTCTACTTAGATTGTGTTCAAGATCAATAAAAGTAGCAGTGTTTTTCTAAATGTGTTTTTATTCACATACAACATTTCCTATTTATTAATTGCTTTTCTTAGGAGAAGTGGCTTCAAGAACCATGATAGAGTTTATAAGGGGCAGGTGGCAAAGGCTGCACCTCCCCTTCCCCACTAATCCCCCAGCCACCATTTAGTGACACACTGCGATGAGATAGCAGATGTCACATAACCTAGGCTGGCGGGGGGGGGGGGGGGGGGGGGGGGAAGCAGGACAGGGGAGAGGACACGCCCATCAGGTGTAGCAACACCCTCTTCCCACATCATTAAGGAGGACGTGCAGCTTAGTGCCCCACTCGTTCTCTGGCCTCTGCAGAGCCTAACGCATACTGAGTAACACTAGCTGCTCTCTGCTTAGCTAAGTGTTCAGCGTGACTTGTTGCATTTTAATTCTCATGGCGATGCTAGCAGGAAGGTAGGTATTATTGTCCTCATTTTAAAGAGGAGGAAACTGAGGCTCAGGAAATTTAAGTGTTTTATTCGTGCTAGAAAGTGAGGAGGTGGGATTCAGACTTCCATCTGCTGGCTCCAAAGTCCACCCCCTTCACTAACCACCGCTTTTGTTCATCCGTAATGAAATACAGCTTTGCAATTGCTGAGCATCAGGCAGTGCAGAAAGCAAACCAGGATCTCCTGCTTATATGATTTTGTGAAATGAAGGTTATTTAAATTCCAAGTTTTGTTCTTAAAACATTATTTTGAAAATGTTGACACTTTTGAAAGCCAGTCTTTCATTTCCCCTGATGTTGCAGCCTGGGAGCCGCAGAATCAACCTCTGCTGGAGTGAGGACAGAGCATTTGACAGGGCAATGAGGGTTAAGCCTCCCTTCCCCCAGTGCAGCACCTGCTTGTACAGCAGGAAAATAAACACACTGTTAACAATTGCAGGTCTGGGTAATGTGGTTTGGTCTTCATGCCTTCACTCAGGTGGAGCCCGAGAAGTTGAAGACACTAACAGAAGGTTTAGAAGCTTACAGCCGAGCCCGGAAAAGGAACAGAAAGTAAGCACTATTTTTTTTCTGTTTTGTTTTTCAAGGATATAATTTACTGGTTTTCCTTCAAAGGGACAATGAAATCTCACTGATTTTGTCCATCTTGGTTCTTGCCTAAGTACTGCTTAATAGTTATCATCCAAGAGGACCATTATAGATAAATTAGCTACACAGAAAATATTTTCTTAACAATTTATACTGTGTGTGGGGTTTCCCACTTCATCAGCTCTTTCCTTACTCCTTCCGTCTCCATCCCTCCCATTTAATGGGAAAGAAAATATGATTAATATTCTCAACATGTAGCAATTAGTCTCTGAAAGTGTAGCAAAAGAATATCCCCTTGTAATTCAAATACTTTGGGAGGGGGAATACCCCCTCACCCCTAGTTGTACACATGTGAATAACTTTGGCAGATTAACTGTTAGTCAGAGTGATGATAAATCATTACTTTTTCTTGGGGCAGGGGCAATAGGCTTTCTTTGGAATTATAATAACAAGTTGAACTTTGGGACATTATTATTATTCAATTTTTTCTAGATCTTTATAGTCTGAGTAAATGTAGTATGGACAAGTAGATAATGTTTGCAACACGATTTGACTGTAATGCAATGTAGTTTTATATATCATAACTATTATTTCATTTTAAGGTAGAGAACTATAAATGTGCTTCTGTATATGTACATGGAAAGTTATTTTAAATATGTATATAATCAATACACCTGTTCAGTTACTATAATTTTCATATTACCCAACATCTAAGAAGTATGAAAACATAATGATTAGTAGTGTATCTTGTATAAAAGACTTATATAATGATAATAATATCTATTAAAGGGCACTCATTCTTTTAGTGGTGTCTTCAGTAATTCTTGCCAGAGCTAAAATTTTAGAACTCAACAAATCTTGGGGAGACTCTCTTCACCTCACTAGAATGTCTCAAAAAGATGCCAGCTGCAAGGAGTAAACTCCTGTGCTCCTATGTTCGGGACTCCTCTGGAAGGTAGCAAGTTGGCACTGGTTGTGGTGAGGCCCAAGTGAATTGCCAGATTCACTATAGATAAGGCACACAGTGAGGCAAGTCCCCTCCCCTCTATTCTGACTGCAGTGACACAATGCAGAGCTTCGCAGTAGAATAAAGCCTATAAAATTCATACAAGGTCTGGATGAAAGGAGGGAAATTGCAAACTACCTAAGTCACAAATTTTCAGTGGGCCGTTTGCTTTAGAATATTCAATAGTACTTGTTTTTTATTTTTTATAAATTTATTTATTTATTTATTTATTTTTGGCTGTGTTGGGTCTTCGTTGCTGTGCGCGGGCTTTCTCTAGTTGCGGTGAGCGGGGGTAGGCTTCTCATTGTCATGACTTCTCTTGTTGCAGAACACAGGCTCTAGTCGCGCAGGCTTCAGTAGTTGTGGCTTGCGGGCTCTAGAGCTCAGGCTCAGTAGTTATGGCACACGGGCTTAGTTGTTCTGCAGCATGTGGGATCTTCCCGGGCTAGGGCTCAAACCCGTGTCCCTTGCATTGGCAGGCAGATTCTTAACCACTGCACCACCAAGGAAGCCCGATAGTACTTGTTTATTGATGTAAAATATCCCTGAAATCTTTTCTTTGGTGAGGTATGCCAGTTAGCTGGATTATGTGCAATATATCCAAAACTGTTGATAACACAGAAATAAAATAACTCCTCCAAATATTTAGATATACTGCCTTGAAATGAACTGTATTTTCCCCATAAATTTGCTATTAAGCAATTTCTGAAAGGTAATGAGTAACAAACAGCAGTTTAAGCATTTTTCCTCAAAGCCAGTTTACTATTTCTGGTGAATTTATACGAGTCCTAAGTGGCATTATCTAAAGGAAGTCTCATGAAACCATAAACTTAAGAGTATGGATTGGAGAGGTAAAAGACAAAAATATGAAGCAAAACAGTTTTATTTATCAGACTGTTGTCTAAGTAAACTGACTTGCCTTATAAATGCCTAGTAGAATACTCTACATTTTGCATATATGACTTAAAATCCATTTTTCTATTCTCCCAATCAGAAGATGGGCCAGAATTACTGAACCCATTTATAGATGAGGACACTCAGACCGAAATAGCTTAAATAATTAGTTGAAGGTTACATAATGATAAATGATAGTTGAACCCAATCACTTATTTATTTATTTAATCATTTATTTATTCTCCAATTTAAGGAGATTAATTTAGCAAAAAATCTGTGCCAACCAGGCACAGTGCTATAGTCCCTGGACATCACTGTTTAGTGAAGGAGGCAGATGTAGAAACAAATAATTAAGATGCTAAAGTTGCAATGACAGGAATATGTATAGTATATTTTGGGATCACAGAGAAGTGGCATTAAACTCAGGTAATGGAAGACGTCCTAGAGGAGGTAATAGCTGAGCCAAACCTTACACACTGCATAGGTATTAGCCAGACACAGAAACGAGGATGATGCGGTGGGGGTGGGAGATAGCATTTAGATAAGATCAGCAGTTGGATTTAGGGGACAGGAAACTGTAAAAGATGAAGCCAAAGATATAATCAGGAGCCAGACCATAAAGGGCCTAGTAAGGCCTCGTGGGTCTTTATGTTATTGGAAGTGCCTGAAGGGGACAGGTGGTTGGATTTTCACTTTAGATATAGCTATATGGAGGATAAATTTTAGGAGAACAGTATTGGAGACAAGGGCATCCACTTAGGAGGCCTTGTCAGAGGACAGGGGAGGATGAGGACTCAGACCAGGAGGGGAGCCATGAGAATGGAGGAGAAGGAATATGATCAAGATATATTTAGGAGGTAAAACTGACAGAACATCATGGTGATTTGGTTGGAATGTGAAGGAGAGCGAGCAATCAAGGACAACTCTCAGGGTTTTAGCTTGGGTGACTTCATGGGTAGTGTAAACTGAAGTGGGGAACACAGGAGAAAACTGTTGAGTGCAGTGTGAGGTACCTGTGATCCCACAGGTACAAGTCTGAAACTGGGAAGAAGTGGTATTTGATTATGTAAAACTGACTGCAGTCACATATTACCAATTTGAATGGTGGGCTAAGGATTGAACGCTGGGGCACTTGAACATTTACTAGAGATAATGAAGGAGATGGGAATAGTGATCAGAAAGGAGGAGGAGAACCAGGGGGTAGGGGAGTTGGTTTTTGACCTGAGTTGAAATCCTGTTTCCATCACTACATAGCTATGTGTACCCTTGGGTACGTTATTTAACCTCTCTGAGCCTAAATTCTTCATTTCTAAAATGAGGATATTAATTCCAACCTCTTAGAATTGTTATAAAGAGAACCTTAACATGGTATTTAGTAAACAGTTATTTTTATTGTAAACAGTTATTTTAGTAAACAGTTATTTTTATTGTAAAGATACAGTTGAAACAAACAAAATCATCACGTATTTTTGCCAGTTGAAACATTCTATCACCATATTAGACGTTTAGAGCATTATGTAGTCATTTTAATTCTCAATATCCTATAATCAAATCAAACTGTACAATAAATACATATCTTTAAAGTGATGTGCTTATTACAGCCTAATCACGAAAGAAATATTAATGTATTTATTGAAGAATCACTCAGGGTCATTTTCTACTTAAAAGAGGAAATAGCTTCATTAAAGAAAAAGATTACATAGCTTTTAGATATGATTTTAAGTAAGGATCAAATCTTCTGCCTATATGTACATATATATTTGTTCAGTAACCTTATTTTTATGAATCTGGAAAGTGATAAAGTAATAACATAAATCATACTTTTACTTTAAAACCAAGAAATGATACTTATTGTATTAAATTTTCTTTATCTTTTAAAATTGAAATATAGCTGGTTTACAGTATTACTTTCAGGTATACAACTTAGTGATGCAATATTTTTATAGATTAAACTCTGTTTAAAGTTATTATAAAATACTGGCTATATTCCCTGTGCTGTATGTTATATCCTTGTATCTTATTTTATACCTGGTAGCTTATACATCTTAATCCCCTTCCCCTATCTTGCCCTTCACCCCACCCCCTCCCTACTGGTAACCACTAGTTTGTTCTATGTATCTGTGAGTCTGTTTCTGTTTTGTTACATTCATTTTTTTTTTTTTTTTTTTTTTAGATTCCACATGTAAGTGAAAACATACAGTATTTGTATTTCTCTGACTTATTTCACTAAGCATAATACCTTCCAGGTCCATCCATGTTGCTAAAAATGGCAAAATTTCATTCTTTTTTATGGCTGAGTAGTATTCTCATTGTATATATATACTACTTCTTTATCCATTCATCTGTTGATGGACACACTTAGGTTGCTTCCATATCTTGGCTATTGTAAATAATCCTGCTATGAACATTAGGGTACATGTATCTTTCTAAAGTAGTGTCTTCACTTGATATATCGAGCTAGTTCTCCTCCCTCCAGATGTGGTCAGGGATACGTGCTCTGGCAATGGCTGCCTCTGCCCTGGTGACAGGGTCTGTGCGGGCTCCATTCCCTCTAAATGTGTGCACTCTCACTGGCAATGGCAGCCCCTGCTCTAGTGGAGAGCAGTGCCTGAGCGAGAGGGGCTGGAGCAGGAACCCAGTGAAGGCTAGGGAGTGTGCTGACAAGCCAGCCAAAGCACCAGGCTGTTTCCAATATGCTGTCTCTCTGCTGTGTGTGTGTGTGTGTGTGTGTGTGTGTGTGTGTGGCAGGGGGGTAAGCAAGTCTGTGCATGCACTCTTCAAGAGCGGAGTCTTGGTTTCTTACAGCCCTCCAGTAAGCCCCACTTGTTTTCAAACCAGCTCAGGGGCTCATCTTCCCAGTGTTGGACCCCAGGGCTGGGGTGCCTGAATGTGGCTTGAACCCCATGCTCCCCAGGGAGGATCTCCAAGCTGGTGATACCCCCTCCTCTTCTGTGTGCGACTCCCGACCAGATATCTTCTCCTCCCTTCCTACCAGACTCCATGTGGACCTTTCTCTACAGTCTTTGTTGTAGAGGAGTCATTATTGCTAGTCTCCAGGTCGTTTTCAGCGAGAGTTGCTCAACAAATAGTTGTATTTTTGATATATTCATTGGGGCAGGGGGTGGGGTGTGCAGGTAGGTTCAGTATCCTCGCACTCCACCACCTTGATCTCTCATGTGTTGAATTTTCTTAAATCTGCATACTTTCCCTATGGATTAGGTTTTAGAATCGAAGTTTCTTGACATTTATGTCTTATCCAAGTTTGTTCTGTTCTACATGAAGTGAGTTGCTTAAATTCTGAACTGATAGTCCAGAGCAACGTGCACTTCTCATTTCCCTCTTATTTCTCATACCATTCACAGATGTGAACCTGGCTTTTTTTTTTAACTAATGAGGATAAGGGTAATGTGTGACAATGTAGGCAGTGAAGGTAAGTGGCAATTATCTCCATTAATAACTAGAAATGTGATTATATGAACATCTATTGCTTAATCAAGTAGCTTTTAGAGTGTCCATCAGTAAAAATGTTTATTATTAAATGTCAGTGGGGAAGAGAAAATCGTAGAAGAGACTCCATAAGGAGGCCCTCTGGACTAGAAGACTGAATTTTGACTAATTTTTCATTTCATGGACTCATGGAGCTTTCTCTTCCTCTTTTAAGCTCATTTTTTCCTGACTTGACCAGCTAGTGTAAAAATTAGTATGCAGATTTGACATCTGGGAAACTCTCTTTACCTCTTGATTCCAAAGATGTATTCATGTAATTTCCTGCGCCACATCTCCATATTTATTCTCTCTTCCAAAAGTAGTCATTTCACCCTCTAATAACTACTTAAGTTTGTTAAAGGGAAAACATACTAATTACCTTAAATTGATACAAGGTGTTTATAAACATTTTAAATATCTTGTTGAAGAATGAAATCACAAACTCCTAAAGTTTTGTCTATTTATTCAACAAATAATGTTGAATTATTTTTATTCTTTAATGGTGATGTCACTGTAATTTTTCATAGTTAAGGAAAACATTTTTATGACTCTATTACTTTTGAAAACTATTTGTAGTTAAATATCCATCTTCTTCGCTATAAAATTGCAGTTGGTTTCACCAATTTTCCCTAAAAAGTCATGAAGTATTGTGTACAAACTGTTGTCATAATACCTACTTCATCAGATTGTTATAAGGATTAAATGAAATAATGTATATAAAGATTTAATACAATTCTTGGCACATAAAAACTTTTCAATAAATACTAGCTATTTTTGTTATTAAAGGTGAGAGAACCAAGATTCTCTGATGGTTTTTCACTGAAACATTTTACCTCTTTTTAGATATTTAGAACTTTTACATAGTCAATTTTAAACCCATAAGATAGTAAATAAAAATGCATAACAAATATCTTTTAAACTTATGTTCATACTTTTATACAAAAGAAATAGTAAGGATAAAGCTATTTAACACATTACACAAGGTGTAATATTGTCAGGCAACTGGGCAGTTTGTGATACTGTCAAGACGTTTGCTAAACAGTCCACAAAAGGGGCCCTAGCCCAACCCCAGCTCAGCTTAAATTGCCCTACAGAGTCCTGGGATTGGATTCCTATCCAGTCACCCAGAATCATGCTTAGCAAACTCCTCATTGGGAAAAACAACTCAGACTGACTCTACAAGATGCCCAGGGCCCCTTAAAACTGGAAAAGGTAGGTAAATAAAAGACAGTATGTGAATAGATTATATCAACTTGGACAGTACTCAAAAATAGCAATAAAAGGGAAAGAAAAGTTGCAGAATGGTAGGTATATCAGGACACCATTTGTATGATATATATATATATATATATATATATATATATATATAAAACACGTAAAAGACAATACTAGGTACTGTTCATGGATATATAAAATATTAAAACACACTGTAAGAATACACAACACAGCTAGTTGCCTTTGGGGAGGAGGGTGGGAGAGTATGGGACTAGGAATTGATAACAAATGGGAACTTCAGCTTAATTTTTTTATAAAAAAGAATGAAAGGAAATATGTAATTTATTACCAGTTTATTTTTGGAAATGGATTTGATAGGGATTGCTAATTTATTCTATGCACTTTTCTGCATTGTTTACATTTCTAAAAGTAAATGGGAAGAATATAAAAGCTAGAGGCTAGCTTACAGGCCAATAAAAGGTGGGGGAAGAGGTTGGTGCTGCATTGCCCTTATAATTTAGTTACAACCACTACATTAATCTTTCCTTTCAGTTAAACTGACTTAAGTGCATATATATTTCCCCAAATATGGAGCCGTTGTTTCAGCTTTAGACAAATATTTTTATTTAGTAAGTACATGGAGCATCCACAAGGTACCTAGCAGTATACTACTCAGGATTATATACAGAAACTAAATGTATGAATTTTTCAGTTCTGGTGTGTGAGGGTAAAACTTGGTGAGGGCTGTGGTAAACCAAAAGGCCTCATCTGAAAGCATTCCACTAGGGCTTCTCTGGTGGCGCAGTGGTCGAGAATCCACCTGCCAATGCAGGGGACACGGGTTCAAGCCCTGGTCTGGGAAGATCCCACATGCCACGGAGCAACTAAGCCCATGCACCACAACTGCTGAAGCCCGCGCGCCTAGAGCCTGTACTCCACAGCAAGAGAAGCCACCACAATGAGAAGCCCGCGCACTGCAACAAAGGGCTAACCGCAACTAGAGAAAGCCTGCGTGCAGCAATGAAGACCCAACACAGCCAAAAATAAATAAGTAAAATAAATAAAGTTATAAAAACATAAATAAATATTTTAAATTAATAAAAGCATTCCACTAAAGCTCAAATATGTTTCTAAACATGATGTGAGCCAAACCAAATAGGTCTGTGAGCTAAAGTCTTCTACAACAACAAATTTCCAGTCTCCATGTAGATGCTGGGATAGGACTTAATTCTTGGAAAGCCAGGCTAGCAGCCTATTTTGAAAAGGTTTACCTCTGCAGCTTTTCTGGTAATTGTCGTGACAAGATAAGTGAAATGAATCACCTTAGTACTCAGAACAATTGGGTAATTCTTTATATGCATCAAGAAGGAAAAATTAGAGTGTACCTAACTATAGACATGGATAGTGTAGATTTGCCTGATTTTAGTAATTAGTTCAACAGCTTCCTAGATAAAACTTTCAATCATGGCAGATGTTCCATGTGTTATAGTACATGTGATGGTATGCTGAGTGCAGAGAAAAGGTCAGACGAGTGATAGACACTCTGAGCCCATCATTTTTTATTTGTTCAGATAGTTATGTCATTTTGGTTTGCGGGGGGGAAAAAAATGTGGCAGAGCCTCAGGTGTAGCGAGTTGAACTGTTTCCCACCTAGAACAAATGTGTACCAGAATTTCAGCCTTCACTTGTTCAACTCCCGAAGCCAGGAGCTCCAGAGAGGGTAGAGGGAGCTCCCTAGTGGCCAGAGCCTGAAGTTCAGAGCCCTTCCTCTGGCCACACAGCCGGATCGCCTGCAAAAGAGACAAGCCAGAACAAAAGGCAATGCAAAGCAGGCTGGACTCTAAGAGGACAAGCTACATCTGTGGGAAAAGAGACCTGTGGCCCAGCTTTCTTGCAAAATCATCAGACTATGGGAGAAACATGTGGAAGGGGAAAGAATCCATTTCCCCCAATCATGTGTTCAATTTTTTTTCTGTAGTTATGTGACTCTATCATTAGTATTCAGTTGTGAGAATCCCAGAGTGTTTTGTCATCTGAATTGTCAAATGTAAATATAAATTGACTTTCTCTTGTGGAATGGGTACTTCCGTTCTCTGACTAGGGAATTACATTGAGATTTTGTTTCTTTAATTTATTAATCTGGTGTGTTGTTTTCATTAATTCCAGAAGTGGAAAGCTAAATAACCATTTAGAAGCTGCTATTCATGAGGCCATGAGTGAACTGGACAAAATGTCTGGGACTGTAAGTTAATTTATTTTTCCATTATATTGTGTTTCTTTGGAAATAAATTGTATTATACTTTTTGGTAAAGTCCCTTAAGTACTGTCAAGCAATTCACATAGCAATACTAAATTACTAGGCTCAGAAAAAGACTAATATCAGAAAAGATTAAAAATCACTTAAGAAAAAATAACCTAGTGGTATTAACTATGATTTTTCCTGAGATAAGTACCTTTTTTCCCCACATAACATTCTTTTAAAATGTGAGCAGCAAAATATTGAAGTTCAAATCACGGCTTTTACATTTGACTGTCAGAATAGCAGTGATCATTAGTGTTGCCTAAGTATTCAGTAATATAAATTTCACTCTGCCCATAAAACAATAAGGGAAATTGAACATAGGGTCAAGATCAAGAGTATATAGACCTCTCATTTCCTTTCTACTATTATGTAAAAACATAAAATATTTGGCCCAACATTCTGTTGTTAAATTATTTAACACTATAACCACTGGTTTTAAAGAAATAGAGTCAACTTTTTATTTACATTTTTTTTGAATGGTGCATATAATAGTGTTGAATGAGAGAGGTTTACTCATCATTCTCTAATTTATATATTGACTAATGTAAATGCTCAAAATATAATTTTGATAATCTCTAATAAATATGAATTATCAAAAGCTACTCAGCAATGAAAGGTAATTTACTTTTACTTGACACTGTATTAAGAAGGTTATCTGAATCCTAACAAGTCGCCTAGTGGCTATTGAATGACAGAGATAAGTTATACGTTCATAGAGTGTTGGGATTGGTATGGACTTTAGAGATTTTGTGATCCGACACATTTCAAAAGTGGGTAAACTGAGGCCCTGAGATGTTAACTTTCCTGGTAGAATTATAGGAAAATTCTGGAGCGGAGATTATAAACTCAAACGCCTTCTAGGGCCAGGCAAATAATATAATTAAGTAAAAGGGGTCAAGTATGAGTAAAAGAGCAATTTCAGTGGATTAAGAAATGCCAACCAAGATGCACTGGTCAAGGTAGGCTGTGTACCAACTCTCAGTCTTAGAGGCTCAGCGCCATAAAGATGGTTCCTCACTTGGGTCTCTTGGTTGAGGAAGGGCTTGCTCCACACCGTCATTCAGGGGCTCAGATTATTTCTATTTCTAGTGTCCACCCTTCCCTAGGGCCTCAGAGTGCTCCATTACATCCTTTGCATCCAGCCCAGCAGGGGGGAGAAGACTGTGTACACAGAGGACACCAGGATAGGTTTTATGGGCCAGACCTGAAAGCTCATCACTTGTGCTAACTTTCCACTGGCCTGACCCAAAGGCCATCATGTGGCCTTTTTAATTCAAGGGGACTACTAAATGTACTATACACCGTGCCTGCTCAGGAAGAAGAGAAATGGGTTTGGCAATATCTCGCTAGTCTCTGTCTCAGGACGTTTGGCCTTTGTGGCCAGCAGGCAGTCAGCAGTGCTGGGGACCCTGGCAACTTGGGGGCTGTGCTCTGTCCAGAAGGAGCTCCTGCTTCCATGCTGCAGCACATCTGAGCCATGTGAGGAATTGTGTCAGTGTTGCAAGATCTTCCCATTTTCATGAGATGCTACAAGTCTAGAAGTAAAATTTCTCATTTTTTAGTGTTGCCAACTATTTTTGAAATATTAAAACACCATATAGCTAAATAAAATCCCTTTCCAGGCCACATTTGATCCACAGGTTACTAGTTCGCAGTCTTGAATAAAGCCTTCTTTCCTCAATTTTAAAAAGGTTTCAGTTGGCTCTTTATCAGAGACTAGTGGTTTTAAAGAATGTATGTGGAGGGGTTAGGAGGATGAAGCAGTGTGAGAAACTCATAGGTGTTATTATTGAAATATAATATTTTTTAAAGTTTTCTGTATTTGACTCTGAATAACATTGGCCTTTGCTTTTATCTAAACATTACCTTTAAAACATGCATTTGAGCCAACTTGTAGTGGATCTTGAGAGCTGATTCTGCACATCCCTTCCTAAGTCTGAGTTCTGTGGCATCCCATTGGTAGCCTGAAATTGGCTGTGGTGAAAACATGTATTATACCACAGAGTGGCATAGGCTACAGTGGGCTTGTGTCCCTCCACAGGGAGCTGATTGTTAAGCATTTACTACACCATTGCCTTGGGCGCATCCTGCCTTTCCTGGGTCCTGACCTTGCCTCCTCCTATCTGTATCACAACAGCCACAATACAACGTGGGGCACCTGATCACCTCCCTTGCTCTTGTCCTCTGCCCCTCAAAACCATACGTGCTGTCTGATACCTGGGAACCAAGTGCTGCTGCTGCTCTACCACATTCGATCTGATACACAGCCCTAAATGCAGCTAGTTTCCGCATTTGTATATAAAGATGAGTTGTATGAATTGCTCTTCCCGGGCTACACAAGCTTAGATTTGCCAACAGATGGTAGTGGTATTCTGTTTTCCATCCGCTTCTTCTCCTAAGTAAACCTCCTTGGGCTGAGTTGTATGTTTGTATTATCTTTGACCCTTCTTAGCAGTTATAAAATAAGTACAGTGATGAAATAAAGAAGAAAATATATTTAGTATATATTTATCCACTTTTCCAGACTTCAGTGAAATTAGGGAATTCAGGGAATCTCTGATGGGAAACGTCTTATTTTTGTCTTAAATGGACAACGGGGGTAGCAACTGCAAGTCCCATTTCCCACATTGATTTTTTTTTTCCAGTTCCTCCTCTGTATTCCACTAGTTGGGGGGGTCCACAGAGTGTTGCTCTGCTTGTTAGTTTCCAAGATTTCTCATCCTCTGTAGTGACTGTGGGCACGCTGTGATCTGGGCCTTGGTAAAAACTTTAAATGCCTCAGGATAGCAATGATAGAAAATGAGGGCCAGAGTCTGTTCCCTACCCTGTTTCTTTGTCAGAAATCGTATGGTGTTTGTGATTTCAATCTCTGTTGTTGTTGTTTTTTTCCCCATCTCTTTTATTTCCAGGTTCACCAAATCCCACAGGGAGACAGACAAATGAGACCCCCCAAACCCAAGAGGAGGAAGATCTCCAGATAACAGGGACTACTCCACCAATGCGCAGTGTTTATTAAAGGAATGTGCACAGATATAGCTGTATATAAGTATTGATATAGCCGCTGTTATATCAATATTTATACTACGGCAGATAGTTAACACCGCCACAGGGTGCTAAAAGAAACAGTGATACAATATTTTTTTTTTTTTTTTGATCAGGAAGGATAATGAATGCTGGAAAACCAATCAGAATCCCTGAATGATGAGAGTGATAGTCAAGAGATTACTGAGAAACTCTTTTTCTATAATACTAAAATTGTGATTATAAGAAATAGTCCAAATGTTTCTGAAGAATTTTCCATGTTGTATATAGAAAATGCAGAATTTCATGGTGATATCAAAAATGTAAATATTGTACAATATTGTCATGTACAAGCATACCTAATGCACACTTTATCTTTTATTGTACAAAGAAATAGTGTACAAAATTCTTTGGTTTCTATGGAGTACACCTACCAGAGACTACAAGTGTAAAGTGATAAATAAAAATACAACCTAAATGCTTTTCTATGATAATGTAAAAATGCTGTTTTTGTATTTAACAGCAGAGAAAAGGCATGATAATGTATTAACTGAATTATGACATAC
Organism: Tursiops truncatus; assembly: GCF_011762595.2. Lineage (NCBI taxonomy): Eukaryota > Metazoa > Chordata > Mammalia > Artiodactyla > Delphinidae > Tursiops > Tursiops truncatus. The sequence continues at coordinate 81,409,289 of NC_047040.1, read as the reverse complement.
ACTGCACACCACTGAGTGTCCATTTATATTGTCTGTTTGGAATGAACCTTGCCTGGAAGCACTGGACTTGATTTCGGGTGTCTAGGAAATCGAAACCTTGCAGATTTCTAAAGGGACAAGGGCTCACAGGTCTAAATTAAGAATTCAGAAACTGCAACCATTTGTTGCATATTTTTTTTACCTAAGTTTTAAAGTAGAATAGGTTTTATAAAAAAAAAATCTTAGATGGGATATTTTACTCAATCATTTCTGTAGTTAACATTTGATAGCCACCTCTTGAACTAGACAGCTTATGCTGCACCACCACTGACGCTCAGAGTTGAGGTTTTTTTGCAAACAATACCTGACAAGATAAAACTTTCTGTTTCCGTACATGGAGGCAAAGCCCCACTTTGAAACCATTATCAGAGGTAAGGTTGATTATAATTCAGTTTTTCTGTAGCAGCAAAAATAAGTACAAATCATCAAAGCAAGTTTCACATCCATTCATCAGTATTACTTACACCAGAAGTTAAGGTGGCTTATGAAATTATTAGCAATGGTAATTTTTTATCAGTATTATGTAACATATCAGATTTATTTTATTTAAAGAATTATTTATACCATTAATAGATTCTTATATATATTAATGTGGCTGAAATGTGCAGGTTGAATCTATTAACCAAATTATTTATATTATATTAAGTAAAAAAATGTGAAACAAATGTAGAGAGAAAATACTACATTGCAAGTATACAAACCTAAAACTGTGAGCCATTGTAAAGTACAAGGTTATTAATAAGAAATGTAGCACAACATAAATATCTTTTTTTCACAGTTTTTGTGGTGGTGGTATAACCCTATCTCCCAGGCAATTGAGCCAAGTTTCAGGCCTTCAGCCTGAAATTGATTGGATTGGATTCAATTGATGGATTGTCAAAGGAAGGGATCCCTTATCTCTTTATTCTTAGAGCCACCAACCCCACCTCCAAACCCTTAACCCTCGGGAGAGCACTGCCTCTTCCCCTCGCCTGGGATTCCCTCCACAGCCTACTGCTTCGGCTTCTGGGAGGCCCTCCAATGGCAGGCTCTGAACCCGTTAAATGCCCACCACGTCGCTTCTCTTCTCTCATCCACCCCTCCAGCTCCTCAGTCCCATGATGTAGCAGAGTTCCAGTCACTCAGGAAAAAGGAGACCAAGGTCATTCCCCTGTTTGGTTTCTCGGGGCCACAGCACAGAGCACTGCACCTGGGCTCACTTTTGATATCAACAGCTCTTAGTTCTTCTCCCAGGTCTCCTGTGTCTCTCTGTCCTTTCCATTCCCACTCTCACCCCTACCCCCAAGCCTGATGGAGTGCAACTGGCTACACTGGGCTTCATGGCCTGGAGGCAGGAACCCTTCCTTCTGGGGGTAGGTTGAGTTTGTCTTTCCTGTCATGGACGGATTGCCTGCCTGGTCCTTCCTGCAGTCACCTGAAGTAACCTTGTGTACTTTAGTTGACTATTTTTGTTATAAGTTGATGTATTTGGTATGTTTAAACCATTAATGTTGTCCTTTTTTTTGTACCAGTCTGCTTTTCTACTGTGTTGTCTACACGGTTGTCTTTATTTACAGATTCACAGCATATGTGTGTTTGCGTCTTGGGTGTGTCTGCGTGTATGTGGGGTTTTGTGTGTGTTGATATGTAGAAGCTTTTTTAGCCTTTGCTTTTTTGTCTTCAGACTGAGTTTATGTCTGCCAAGCCTTCTTTTTGATATTTTAAACTAATTAGATTTCTGCATCCCTGACCCGTGTATACTTTACATCAGTAGACCATGTAAAGTATGTTTGTGCCCATGATTTCACTGGTTGCTTATGGCTTCATGTGGGTGCTAGGTATTGTTAAAGTCCACACAGGTTTGGTTTTTTTTCTTTTTCTTTTTCTGTTTTGTTTTTTGCGGTACGCGGGCCTCTCACTGTTGTGGCCTCTCCCGTTGCGGAGCACAGACTCCGGACGCGCAGGCTCAGCGGCCATGGCTCACGGGCCCAGCCGCTCCGCGGCGTGTGGGATCTTCCCGGACCGGGGCACGAACCCGTGTCCCCTGCATCGGCAGGCGGACTCTCAACCACTGCGCCACCAGGGAAACCCAGGTTTTTTTCTTTTTTTCTCTCTTCTACAGTTCTATGGTTTCATGTAAGCAGTTAATGTAAATATTGTTAGCATTACCTGCAGTGCTGTAACATTTTTTTAAATGTTGCACCTACTTTACAATTTAAAAACTTGGTCATTCGTACTTGAATTTTGCCCACAGAGCCATTTCATTCTCTTTGTATTAAAGCCAATTCATTTTTTTAAAATGAAGGCTAGCCCTTCTACATTAGTACATTTTTTTATTCCCTAAAATAAACTTTTTTTTCCAACAAATCTGAGAATGGAAGCAAAATGAAAAAATTTTGCTCCTTTAAAGAACTGCATAGTCCCTAATTTTATTTTGTGCCCTTTAAAAGTCTTAGGAAGCACATGGAGAATAAATTATACCTTTAAGTGTTTTTTTAAGATTATTTCAAATGAGTGAAATCTAACTGAGCAGCACTTATTTAATCTGTCTTGTTTGTAGCGTTAAAAGCAATCAGGGTTTTTATTTATTTAAGGAACATTTTTGGTTTGTACTTTTTAGTCCTATTGTGCATGTAAATTCTTTGAGAAGAATATTCATCCCTTGTGATATCGTGGGCCACTTTTAGTCTTTTATTTGAACCCTGACTTTGAGTTATTTGCTATGTCTGTTTTTTAAGTAAACACAAGCTTCTTTTTTGAACGTTAACACTGCAGAATTTTGGGAGGAGTGGAGGGTGGTTGTTCTACTTTCTGTAAGTTTTATGAAGGTTTTCAGCTGACTTATCCCATGAGGTGATTCTTTTTTTCATTTCAGACCATGATAACATATTGTAGTTAACTTTGGTAATCTTCCATGCAGTTTGCAAAGTTCCCTTGTAAGTCACAAGTGGTTTCGCATTGTGATTTTAAAATCTAAGATGCTTAAGGTGCTGGTGACATTGCTCTTTCTGAAAAGAAAGCCAAGATTCTAGACCTTACTGAAAATCTGATATCTTGTTTACTTTGCCCATTTATGCCCAAATGATGTAATGCAAGACTCAAGACTTTTCCATGTAGTGTATAAAATGAGTTATGCATTACTTGACTCATTTGGGGACTATGAACAAATACTATCAACCAACCAGAACTGTAATACTGAATTATTGTTTATCTTTTTCTTTCATTCACTCTATCACATTTGCATTAGCCAAAGAGATAAGAACATTAGTAATTCATATGTGTAAACAACCCAGAAGTGAATATTAAATCAGTGAGCCAAAAAGCAATAAACAACTCAAGCATGGGAAATCCTGCTAACAGTGGGCAGTCTGATATAGAAAAAATATATAAAAAACATTATCTTCAAATATGAAAGATTAATTTGTATCTACTGTAAATATGTGTTATCAGCCTTATCTGCTTTTATACACACTGTGTGTGTACCTCAGTGACCTTTTATAAACCGGAGAAATGGTTGATTTAATAATTTGTTATGTAAATACAAAGTTGTCTATAAATTGGAAAATTTGATGCCAGATGGCTTCACAATATACAACTGTGTTTTGTAACATCATGCCTTTATGGATTAAGTATAAATACACTGGATTGTCTGTGTAGAAGAGTAGCAATTTACATTTCACCTGCATATCAAATGGATATTTTTGTCCAAATGGTTATACTCTTAGAAAAAGAAAATGACCTGAACGGTTTCAATGTGAAAAACAAATATGGTTTTGAATTCACCAAAACTCCTTTTCACACTCAAGAGTCTATTCAGTTCCACACTAAATGCCTTGCATTATGATATTTCCATAGGAGATTCATTGATTCAAGACTGGGATCTACCTAGGAAACCTCCCCAAACTGAATAATTCTACTTTAGAGACAGGCTGGGCATCTTAATTTCTAAATCACAGGCAGGGGAGGAACCACAGCCTTCTTATTGCTTTTTAATGTATTCTTTTCTGCTTTGTTTTCATACATCATGGAGAGCACCACACAGACAAAGAGGGCCTAGTTCTGTGCACCAAGGTATCTACAGAGTGTCATCTCCACTCAGAGCTCCTCGGCCTCAGCACTGTTGACATTTTGGGTGAGCTCATTCTTTGCTGTGGGGCCTGTCCTGTGTATTCTAGGATGTTTGGCAGCCTCCCTGGCCTCTACCCACCAGATACTAGTAGCATCCCTTCCAAATTGCGACAATCAGAGGTGACTCCAGACATTGCCAAATATCTCCGGGCGTGGGAGTCAGGGGCACAGGTGGGAGACAAAATGAGATTTGAAAACCACTGCGTTAACGGAATCAGTTCTGGAACATACGTCTGTATAAAATATGGGCATGTTTTGCATGCTGTAATCAACAGGAAACTGATTCCTAGATCAAAATCCAAAACAAAATCCATGCCAAAGGAATGCTTCTCAGTCCATGTTTTAGAAAGTGAATATACTAGCTTAAGTTTCATTTTGAATGCACTTGACACTTTTGATCATAAGATTGACCCAGGACAATCCTGTTTTGTTTTTGTTTGTTTATTTATTTATTTATTTATTTATTTATCTTTGGCTGCGTTGGGTCTTCGTTGCTGCGCGCGGGCTTTCTCTAGTTGCGGTGAGTGGGAGCTAATCTTCGTTGAGGTGCACAGGCTTCTCATTGCGGTGGCTTCTCTTGTTGCGGAGCACAGGCTCTAGGCACACGGGCTTCAGTGATTGTAGCACGTGAGCTCAGTAGTTGTGGCTCGCGGGCTCTAGAGCGCAGCCTCAGTAGTTGTGGCACGCGGGCTTAGTTGCTCTGCTGCATGTGAGATCTTCCCGGACCAGGGCTTGAACCCGTGTTCCCTGCACTGGCAGGCAGATTCTTAACCACTGCGCCACTAGCGAAGCCCGACAATCCTGTTTTGAGAACTCCCAGGTAGGGCTTAGAATTACCTAGTGTGGTTCAGAGTTTGCAAGAAGACTGATGGGCCACTTTGGTGGAAGGCTTCCCGGTGATAGTGCAGCTGCCTCCCTTGAGTCAAGATGAGGAATGTGGCTAAGTGTATGTATGTATGTATATATCGATCTTTTTTTTTTTTTTTTTTTTTTGGTACGCGGGCCTTTCACTGTCGTGGCCTCTCCCGTTGTGGAGCACAGGCTCCGGATGTGCTGGCTCAGCGGCCATGGCTCACAGGCCCAGCCGCTCCGCGGCATGCGGGATCTTCCTGGACCAGGGCACGAACCCGTGTCCCCTGCATCGGCAGGTGGACTCTCAACCACTGCGCCACCAGGGAAACCCTCGATCTATTTTAATAGCTCTCTACATCAGCCTGGTTCAGGTATCTGTAGTTTTTGTGTGATCCTCTTTGAAGTTCTGACAGAAACAGTTCAATAGATCTTGGAGATGTCATTGATACATTTATTAATTCAGTAAACATTTGTTGAGTCCCACTCTATGCCACAACCTATATGCAGCAATGTGAGTAAGGCAGACCCATTTCCTGCCCTCACAGAGCTGCTAAGGAGGAGGCCACTTAAACATGTAAGTACGATAAAGGGTGATAAGGGCTGGGATAGGGTACACATCACAGGCCCCTGACCTAGTTTAAGGGGAATGGGGGCTTGAGTGAAGGTCAGGGAAAGATGCATCAGAATTAGACAAATGAGAAGTGTGTGCCTTGTGGGAGGGTAAAGGAGAGCTTTTTACGGGCAGAGAGAAGGGCTTGTATGAGGCCTGGAGGTTAGAGGAAGCAGGAAAGAAGAGCGGCTAAAGTGCATAGTGCTAGGGAGAGTATGGAGAGAAGTGGGGCAAAGAACAGAGCGGGGGTCGGGGCATGTCCTGTCAAGACCGCACTGTAGGGAATTCCCTGGCGGTCCAGTGGTCAGGACTCCATGCTCTCACTGCTGAGGGCCCAGGTTCAATCCCTGGTCGAGGATCTAAAATCCCATAAGCTGAACCACATGGCAAATAAATATATACATAAATAAAAATAAAAATATTAAGAAAAAAAGAGACTGCACTGTCACGTGACAGTAATGGGGACCATGACAGGGTTTTAAGGATGGGCGTGATATGACCAGGTTTGTGTTTTAGAAAGATTATTCTGACTGCAGGTGAAGAACAGGAAGTTGGAAGGGGACAACATCAAGTGCAGCATTTTATTTTATTTATTTATTTACAAATTTTTATTTATTTTTGGCTGCGTTGGGTCTTTGTTGCTGCACGCAGGCTTTCTCTAGTTGCAGCGAGCGGGGGCTACTCTTTGTTGCGGCGCGTGGGCTTCTCATTGCGGTGGCTTCTCTTGTTGTGGAGCACAGGCTCTAGGTTGCTTGGGCTTCAGTAGTTGTGGCTCACGGGCTCTAGAGCGAAGGCTCAGTAGCTGTGGCGCACGGGCTTAGATGCTCCAGGGCATGTGGGATCTTCCTGGACCAGGGCTCGAGCTCGTGTCCCTTGAATTGGCAGGCGGATTCTTAACCACTGCACCACCAGGGAAGTCCCCGCAGCATTTTATTATTTTGAGGTATAGCTGATTACAAGATTACGTTAGTTTCAGGTATACAACATAGTGATTAGTGATTTGAAGATTTTCGTAGAATATACTCCATTTAAAGTTGTTATAAAATATTGGCTATATTCCAGGTGCAGCATTTTTTAAAAGGAAAATTTTTAAAAGATCTAAGCCCACCATAATTCTTCATATTACATTTTTGAGCAAGTTCCATCCCAGTCTTGAGGTATGTACATAACTATCTTTGTGTAAATTCACGCTAATAGTCATGAAGAAATGCTATTCAGTATACTTACAGTTACTGCCAACAACATGATTCCCTATGTCTCTCACACAAATTAGTGCTCTATTGGTAGAGCAATAATGTTTCTACTTTGATGATCAGAAGTTGGGTAAGTTTGAAGTCCCAAAGCATTCTGTTAGATTGTTAGGAAGCAAGGCCTGCTTCCCAGAATGCACAGGTAAGTATAGGTCAGGTCCAGGCCCTCGGCACCATCCCTTCATCCTACACACCTCACTGGAAAACAGGAAGCTGCAGAGGAGCATGCGAGATGTCAGAGGTACCAGGTGAGCACCAAGGGTTATGAAGGCACAGGAAAGCAGGACCACAGGGAGTCAGGGCCCAGAAAAGGCCATCTGGCTACAAGGACCTCTGCCCCACAGCAGGGGGGACCACAATGGCCTTTCATCATCCATTCCAGCCAGTGTTTATGTACATGCCCTTCAAAATATCCCCAACCACAATTAGTCACCTCCTACATTCAATGAACATTGAACTCGAGGGCTTTTTAAAGCTAATTATCTGTTTAAAAAAAGGGGGGTGGGGGCAGAAGCAATTCTATGATCCAGATGCCAGCAAATAGCCCTTCTCTCTAGCACAGGGTCCTGTACACAGGAAATGGAGCCTCAACACAGAGCCCATTATAATGTTTACAAACTGGTCCTTGGAGGGGGATTGTCTACATTGAAATCTAGGCTGTACCACTAAATAGCTGTTTGACTTTGGGCAAGTTACTTTTTCTGTGCTTAGCCTCCAGGTCTAAGAAAGAGGGATAATAACAGCACTTCCCTCATGGGGTTGATGAGGCATAGAATGAGATAATGCAGATAAACTCTTAGTGCCTGGTACATAGCAGGCACTCAGGGACTGTTTACTGTTAAGCTGCAGTTTGAAAGGTTTAAATTAGAAAAGGGAACTTATTGCCAGGGTAAGTTGTTGTCAGACATAAGGAGGAGTTGTGTGTAGAGTTGCTGTCTCCCAGGAAGCCTTTTAAAGGTAGAGTGGTTCCCCTGTCCAGGGCAAACTGCAACACAGAAGCCCTCTCTGGTGCACCCTGTCCAGCCCAGTTTCTGAATCTGCTTCCCGGGGTGTTTCTCAGATGAATTCCATTGTCTATAATGCCACATGCAGAAATGGACCAGCAAAATGATGTCCCAAGAAACTAGTCTGGAAAATGATTTCTCCAAGAAGTGCATTGGCTGTGGTAACCAGAACAGAAACGGAACTTCAGCCACAGAGTGTAGTTAGAACCGGCTCTTCAAATAAGTAGCTCAAGATGGTGTCCCTATTCTTGCCCCTGACTGGCTCCGTGAATTAGGACAAACCCCTGAAAAGATTCTGGGGCCAGACTCCTAGGGTGTGAGTCCAGTCATTCAGTGGCGGTGTGACCTCAAGCAAATTGCCCTCTAAGTGCTTTAGTTTCATCATCTGAAAGTGGGGCTACTAGGATCATAACATTGCTTGAGGATTAAATGGATGAATCGACATGAAGCCCTTAGAAGAGTGTAGGCTTGGAGTAAATGCTATACAAGTCTAGCTATTGTACTGTTATTACTGTTAATAGAAGTGGAGCCTCACTCAGTTCCTTCATCCACAGATGGGAACGACGAAGCCCTCACTTATCTTGAACCAGTCTTCTGGGGGTAATCCCTTGAGGGGGTCGTGCCCTTCACGTGGAGCCATTTACTTCTCTTCCCTGATTTCAACATAGGTGCCTTTGAACCAAGCAAGTGTCAGGAAGTTCCCCAAACATTTGAGAATATGGAGGGTTGGAAGAAGATGTTCATAACTCTCCTAGGATGAGCCTGTCCTCAGACATGCATGAAAATGAAAAGAGAGAAATACACGGAAGCATGCTTTTAAAGAGGAGAGGAAAGAACTAATGATCTGGTAGTATTTTTCAGCACTATTAAGGATTACTATTTGTTTCTTACTTGGAAGTTTATATCTAAATACTATACCTAGACTTTTTTGTCTAGGTACAAAAAAATCTAGGTATAGTATTGAAGTATATGAAAAATACTTCTAAGACTGTGAAGCCTTAGGCACATCTTGCTAAAAGAGGGGGCAGAATTTGTCACACACGGGTGAAAGGAGTAGGTTTAGCTGAACACTTAGTGGCCAGGGGCAGGGCCTCTCCAGGGTTTACTGTCTTCCGCTCCGTGGGCCTCTGCAGAACACTGATTGTGGGGAACGTGGCCAGGATGACTGGCCCCCCGGGGCTTTGGTCCCTGGACTGTGACTGAATCCCCCCAGAACATAGCTCTTCCCGCCAAGTTAATCTTAAATAGCTTTCATGGTCAGGGAAGATATCCTTAGGAAATCTGAGATCTGTTACAGCCTCTGTCCCCCTTTTCCAATCAAATAGGGATCATCTAGAATCGGTAGGTTCCTTCAAATTTCAAAACAAGCATGGAGGTTAGGAGCCTGTGATTTCAGGCTGAGTCTCATTGTTCTGGTTTATTTGGCACAGAATGGGAAGCAAAAATTCACAGGAGCCAGGAAAGAAAGCATGCAAGGACTGGTGTGGAGTAATATACCGGCTCTCTCTGGACAAGCCATCTGTCTGAACAAGAGCAGGCAAAGCTGAAGAGAGATTGTTCCCCCACCCCACCTTTCTCTTGTCTTCCCAGCTCTTCCCAAATGTCCAAGGTGATTACGGAGCAGGTGAGGCCTCCTGGGAGGAGGAGAAAGTGTGTGCACTGTGTTTCTGTGCTTCGTAAGGCAACCAGGTTAGCCAAGAGATCAGGCCATATAGCGATGGCCATTCTGAGGAGCTCATAGCTTTCTGAGCAGAGAACAAAATAAAAAAGAGATGTGGTTCCTGCCTCAAAGAATAACTTTCCTTGTTCTGAAGCAGTGGTTTCCAAACTTTATTATCAGAAATTCCTAACAGTAAAATAAAAATAAAATTGGGGACATACTATATATAAGTATACGTGCGCACGTGTGTGTGTGTGTGTGTACTATGTGTACTACTGAATTAATATATTATGTGTGTTACAAAACACCCAAAATAAAAATTAGGAAAGACTGAGATGAACCAAACAGAAATAGAAATTTTTATTTTTTCCCTCTTTCTCACCCCAGTAGATTATCTTGCACTGTGCCTGGGGTGCGTGCACTCAACTTTGGAGATCACTCTAAGTGATGAAATACTGGGAGGTCATGGCATGTTGCTCCAATACCAAAGGCAGCGATGGAACCAAACCATCAACGGGAGCTCCTTGAGGAGGGACCCAGTTTTTCTTATTCAACTTTCTATGCTCAGTTCTAATTAAATGGTAGGTAAAGAAAGAAGAAAGGAAGGAAAGTGTCCTGAAAACCTGATAACTGATGTGGAATCCATGTTTTGTATTAGGTTATATGACTAACCTTGATCTTTCTATAAGCTCAAAGCATCTATCAAATCTATCTCTCTGGCTGTGAGACAGGGTCACCTTCTCAGGAGAGTTGCTGATCCATGTGCAAGGGCCAGACTGTAGGCCCTGCACTGCTGCTCCCACCCTTGTAGAAGTGCCTTAACATCTCTCCACCTGAGTTTTCTCATCTGTCCTGAGGGGAACTGGTGTCACCCTACCTGACCCACAGGGTCATCATGAAGTTCACATGAACATGCTTATGAAGGTATTTTGCAAAGAATGCAAAACATAGTACCTTGATGTCATAAGGTCTTTAGACTTATGTGTTAAGGTCTTTTCAAGGCACAAAGACAAACTTTTCCTAGAAATCTTGGAGTTACCTATCCTGGGAAACTATCTCTTGAGGAGACCAGCTCAGAGGGATACTGGCTCATAGTAGATTTCTAATCTGAACCCAGAGTTCTGGAGGCTTCATAAGCCTAAAGAAGAAACCAAATGGACAATGGTGACTCCCATAAAGCAATTTGGGTAGATTTCCATTTTTCTAGATAATGCCAAGATTTCCAAGGGAGGAGATTTGTCTGTTCATTTCTTCAATAAATATTTATAGAGCATCTTATCTCTGAGATAAAGGCCCCTTCCTCAAGGGCTTTTGTTCCTGAAAATGAGAAAAACTTGTGAACAGTCATTGCAATACACTGACAAGAGCCACAAGCCAGGTGTGACTTATAAACAGCTTTGGATACTACTGGGAGGCTTAAATATTGCGGAATCAGGTAAGTGACTTATGGAAGTCCAGGAATTCAGGCATTCCCAGGAGAGGTAAAGGACATTCAAGAGAGAGAAAGAAGTACAAAGGCCAGGGGCTGGGTGGGGGATGGAAAGAGGTAGAGAATAGCGTGGTTTTCGGGAACTCTGAGGGATCCAGTAAGTCTTGAATGTGATGTCCAGGAAGGAGAGAGGTAGACTATAAACCCAGAAAGTAAGCAGAAGCCAGCTCATGGTAAAAGTGGGGTGCCAGCAGGTCTTTTAGGCCAGGAGAACTTGGAAAGCCATTCAAAACATCTTAAACCAGATGAACGACAGCCATCCATCTATACACATACCAACAAATATTTGTTGTGCACTTAGCATGTGCCAGCACTATTCTAGGATACAGTGGTAACTATGGCTGCCATGTGCCTACTCTCACAGGATGGATAGTCTAGTGTCAAAGATAAGAAATTATTAAAGTGTAATGAGTATTATGATGGCCATAGGAGTCTATGGTACCATATAATGTTGTTTTACAAAGGCCACTTGTCAATATGCCTAAAAATGAGGCCACTTAGATGATATGTAACTCATATGTTGTTCTGTAACTATGACATTCACCCATGAAAACAGCTAGGAAATAATAAAGAATATAAGTGGCAACTCTGGTCAAGATTCACCACTGCTATATCCACATCACCTGGGTGTGCCTACCCCAGGCTCAGCTAGGTGGCTATCATCTGAGGTGTTGGTTGCAGTCAGATGGTGCCTGCAGAGTCATGATGAAGGCTTCCTCCCCACATGTCCAGTGGCTGATTGATGCTGGCTGTCAACTGGGACCTCAGATGGCACTGTTAGCCAGAACACATGGCTTCTCCATGTGCCCTGGGCATCCTCACAGCATTGCGTCTGGGCTCTCAGAGCAAGTGTCCCAAGACACATTAGAAAGAGCCAGCGGGAAGCTGCACTGCCTTACTAACCTAGCCTCCTAAGTCACATGTTTTTGCTTCTGCCCAATTCGTTTGGTTGGAAGCAAGGCCCTAAAGCCAGCCCATATTCTGGAAGAGGGCAATTTGACTGCCTCTCCTGATGGAGTGACAAAAATTTGCGGACACATTTAAAGCCACTACATCGGTTTTCAACAAAATATGTGATTGGAATGCATTCTCTTTGCTGGTATAAATATTGCTAAGATAAAAATAATTGCTAATATTTGGGGAAAACTTATGTGCGAGAAACAATGCTAAGCACTCTACGTGTTGTGAAAATTAAATGACATACCACTCCCCATCCTATGGGACAAGTACTATTATTTCCCCATTTCATAGATCTGGAATCTAAAACTGAAAGATTTCAGGTAATTTGTCTGGTTTTTTTTTTAATTTATTAATTTATTTTTGGTTGTGTTGGGTCTTTGTTGCTGCACGCGGGCTTTCTCTAGTTGTGGCGAGTGCAGGCTACTCTTCGTTGCGGTGCTCGGGCTTCTCATTGCGGTGGCTTCTCTTGTTACAAGCCCGGGCTCTAGGTGTGCGGGCTTCAGTAGTTGTGACGTGGGCTCAGTAGCTGTGGCTCACGGGCTCTAGCGCACAAGCTCAATAGTCATGGCGCATGGGCTTAGTTGCTCCGTGGCATGTGGGATCTTCCCGGACCCGGGCTTGAACCCGTGTCCCCTGGATCGGCAGGTGGATTCTTAACCACTGTGCCACCAGGGAAGCCCCTAATTTGTCTGTTTTACCCAGATAGAAAGTGGTAGCCCCAAGAGAGGAGCCCAGGTGGGCTCAGGGTCCAAGCACTTATCCACTAAGCCAAACTGTCCCGTTTCCTCAAGGCTCATATATAAGATGAAGTTCAGGTACTTGAAATAGATTTCTCCAAGTTAATGAGTGAATGTATAACCATATCCAACCACACATGAAAAGCATATTTGTACAGTTCATAACAAAATGGAGAAAATGTTTTCCTGGTAGCTCTTATGCGAAGGTTTCTGGAGGAAGGAGGTTGGCTTTAAAAGAAAGATGCTGTGATAATCCTTTTGTGGAGTAGAAGGGAGATACCCCAGCCACGTTGCAGGGCAGGAGAGAGCATCTTGGAAGAGGAGGTGCTGACGGTTGTGGGGGAAGGATGAAGAAAGAGGCAGGTCTCCCACCCTTCAATCTACCCCATTTCCCACAGGCAAATCAGGGGGAGATTTTAGGAGAAGAAACTTATCTAAAAGATATTGCCTTGTTGTAAAGAGATTTACAGGAAAGATGCTACGTGCTGTGCAACATGAACTCCCTCCATGCCTCTGAAAATTTTCAGTGAAATTGCAAAAAATCTTGATGAGTTTTGGTGTGGTTGGATTTATTGTTATAGCTAGTTTAGGGGCTGAGTTTTGTATCACAAATGGCTCAGAATCAGCCAGTGCTCAAAGGGGGGGGCATTAACTTCCAGGGTCTTAAATCTTGCCCTCTAACAAGTAGTTCATGTCCCTGACAGAGCGATGGAATTCACTAACTAGTTGCAGTCCCACTAAGGCCCTCTTCATCCTTGCCAGGAATTGGCATCAGACTCAATCTGTTCCAGTAAGAATGAATCTCCTCCACTGAGCATAAGCTTACTGACTGCCTACAACACTGATCATACCCAGATACTAACAAACCTGGGTGACATTAAATTCTGGATTAAGGGGCTGTTCACCTTGTTTTGCCCACTCTAGATACCAGGAATCTACCAGGAAGGTAGGTCCCACTTGGTCCAGACACATAACAATTCTTCAATGAGTCTATGAAACCAATTCCAAGTACTCACTGAGACTAACCCAATGCTCTGTGGTGAGAACCATGTAAATTAGATGGTTGTTATTCCTTTGGTCTCAATCCCAGAAAAAGGATGAGATTTGGAGACTGGAACTGAGCAGAGATGAGCAGAGCTGGAGCTGACCTGCAAGAGTCATGAAACGTGAGCAAGAAATAAACCTTTGTGGTTTTAAGCCACTAGGATTTGGGGATTGTTATAAAACACTCATAATGTATATTACACACTTGCTGTGTGGAAGGCTTTGTGGAATATGGAGTTGTACAAGATGCAGTCTCTGACTTCTAGAAGCTTACAATCTAAGAAGGTTAGACACCCAAGTATCTTGTAAAGTAGCAGAAGTGGCCAAGATGATGAGTGAGGCAAGAGGACCATAAGGACGGTTAGCAGCATGGAAAGTCAGGGGAGATTTCATAGAGGAGGGATGATTGGGAGGCTCAATGATGCAGGGAATGCAAAGAGAAAAAGGACTGAGGAGATGTCTGTAGATTTTGTTTCTAGAAGACAAATAGGGGCTTTGAGGAAATACTTCCAGGTGAGGGGGTAGATGGGGCAGTTAAGGGGTAAAGGAGGTGGAGAGGAAGCAAACCCATCAACAGAAGATTACTCTTTCAACATGTGCAGTGAGAGAAACCGTAGGGATGGGGGAAGTCAAAGGACTGTGCCGTTTTTCAGGATGAGGCAGCAACCATACTTGGGGTCTCCACCCTCCCTACTCTCCCTCCTCATAGAGTCTACCCCACCCACTGTGCCTGCTGAGAGGAGAGGGAATTGGACAACTCCAGGCTCCCAGACTCAGATGACTGGACCGAGGGGGGCACCTGATTTGAGGAGGACAACCCAAGTTGTGAATGACATACCGCTTCAGTGACGGGGCTGAAAAAGATGACTGGGGAGGAAACTTGCACAAGCCTCTTAGATAGCCTCATCCACCAGAGGGCAGACAGCAGAAGCAAGAAGAACTACAATCCTGCAGCCTATGGAACAAAAACCACATTCACAGAAATACCGACAAGATGAAAAGGCAGAGGGCTACGTACCAGATGAAGGAACAAGATATAACCCCAGAAAAACAACTAAATGAAGTGGAGATAGGCAACCTTCCAGAAAAAGAATTCAGAATAATGATAGTCAAGATGATCCAGGACCTCGGAAAAAGAATGGAGGCAAAGATTGAGAAGATGCAAGACATGTTTAACAAAGATCTAGAAGAATTAAAGAACAAACAAACAGAGATGAACAATACAATAATTGAAATGAAAACTACACTAGAAGGAATCAATAGCAGAATAACTGAGGCAGAAGAACGGATAAGTGACCTGGAAGACAGAATGGTGGAATTCACTGCTGTGGAACAGAATAAAGAAAATAGAATGAAAAGAAATGAAGACAGCCTAAGAGACCTCTGGGACAACATTAAATGCAACAACATTCGCATAATAGGGGTCCCAGAAGGAGAAGAGAGAGAGAAAAGACCAGAGAAAATATTTGAAGAGATTGTAGTCGAAAACTTCCCTAGCATGGGAAAGGAAATAGCCACGCAAGTCCAGGAAGCGCAGAGATTCCCATACAGGATAAACCCAAGGAGAAACATGCCAAGATACATAGTAATCAAATTGGCAAAAATTAAAGACAAAGAAAAATTATTGAAAGCAGCAAGGGAAAAACAACAAATAATATACAAGGGAACTCCCATAAGGTTAACAGCTGATTTCTCAGCAGAAACTCTACAACCCAAAAGGGAGTGATATGATATACTTAAAGTGATGAAAGGGAAGAACCTACAATCAAGATTACTCTAGCCGGCAAGGATCTCATTCAGATTTGATGGAGAAATCAAAAGTTTTACAGACAAGTGAAAGCTAAGAGAATTCAGCACCACCAAAGCAGCTCTACAACAAATGCTAAAGGAACTTCTGTAAGTGGGAAACACAAGAGAAGACAAGGACCTACAAAAACAAACCCAAAACAATTAAGAAAATGGTCATAGGAACATACATCGTGATAGTTACCTTAAATGTGAATGGATTAAATGCTCCAACCAAAAGACACAGGCTTGCTGAATGGATACAAAAACAAGAGCCATATATATGCTGTCTAGGAGAGACCCACTTCAGACCTAGGGACATATACAGACTGAAAGTGAGGGGATGGAAAAAGATATTCCATGCAAATGGAAATCACAAGAAACCTGGAATAGCAATACTCATATCAGATAAAATAGACTTTAAAATAAAGAATGTTACAAGAGACAAGGAAGGACACTATGTAATGATCAAGGGATCAATCCAGGAAGAAGATATAACAATTATAAATATATATGCACCCAACATAGGAGCACCTCAATATATAAGGCAACTGCTAACAGCTATAGAAGAGGAAATCAACAGTAACACAATAATAGTGGGGGACTTTAACACCTCATTTACACCAATGGACAGGTCATCCAAAATGAAAATAAATAAGGAAACAGAAGCTTTAAATGACACAATAGACCAGATAGATTTAATTGATATATATATGACATTCCATCCAAAACCAGCAGATTACACTTTCTTCTCAAGTGTGCATGGAACATTCTCCAGGATAGATCACATCTTGGGTCACAAATCAAGCCTCAGTAAATTTAAGAAAATTGAAATCATATCAAGCATCTTTTCTGACCACAACGCTATGAGATTAGAAATGAATTACAGGGAAAAAAATGGAAAAAGCACAAACACATGGAGGCTAAACAATACGTTACTAAATAACCAAGAGATCACTGAAGAAATCAAAGAGGAAATCAAAAAATACCTAGAGACAAATGACAATGAAAACACAACGATCCAAAACCTATGGGATGCAGCAAAAGCAGTTCTAAGAGGGAAGTTTATAGCTATACAAGCCTACATCAAGAAACAAGAAAAATCTCAACTAAACAATCAAACCTTACACCTAAAGGAACTAGAGAAAGAAGAACAAACAAGACCCAAAGTTAGCAGAAGGAAAGAAATCATAAAGATCAGAGCAGAAATCAGTGAAATAGAAATGAAGAAAACAGTAGCAAAGATCAATAAAACTAAAAGCTGGTTGTTTGAGAAGATAAACAAAATTGATAAACTATTAGCCAGATTCATCAAGAGGGAGAGGACTCAAATCAATAAAATTAGAAATGAAAATGGAGAAGTTACAACAGACACTGCAGAAATACAAAGCATCCTAAGAGACTACTACAAGCAACTTTATGCCAATAAAATGGACAACCTGGAAGGAATGGACAAATTCTTAGAAAGGTATAACCTTCCAAGACTGAACCAGGAAGAAATAGAAAATATGAACAGATGAATCACAAGTAATGAAATTGAAACTGTGATTTAAAATTTTCCAACAAACAAAAGTCCAGGACCAGATGGCTTCACAGGTGAATTCTATCAAACATTTAGAGAAGAGCCAACATCCATCCTTCTCAAACTCTTCCAAAAAATTACAGAGGAAGGAACACTCCCAAGCACATTCTATGAGGCTACCATCACGCTGATACCAAAACCAGACAAAGATACTACAAAAAAAGAATATTACCGACCAATATCACTGATGAATATAGATGCAAAAATCCTCAACAAAATACTAGCAAACAGAATCCAACAACACATTAAAAGGATCATACACGATGATCAAGTGGGATTTATCCCAGATATGCAAGGATTCTTCAATATACGCCAATCATTCAATGTGATACACCATATTAACAAATTGAAGAATAAAAACCATATGATCATCTCAATAGATGCAGAAAAAGCTTTTGACGAAATTCAACACCCATTTATGATAAAAACTCTCCAGAAAGTGGGCACAGAGGGAACCTACCTCAACATAATAAAGGCCATATACAACAAACCCACAGCAAACATCATTCTCAATGGAGAAAAACTGAAATCATTTCCTAGAAGATCAGGAACAAGACAAGGATGTTCACTCTCACCACTATTATTCAACATAGTTTTGGAAGTTTTAGCCACGGCAATCATAGAAGAAAAAGAAATAAAAGGAATCCAAATTGGAAAAGAAGAAGTAAAACTGTCACTGTTTGCAGATGACATGATACTATACATAGAGAGTCCTAAACATGCCACCAGAAAACTACTAGAGCTAATCAATGAATTTGGTAAAGTTGCAGGATACAAAATTAATGCATTGAAATCTCTCATATTCCTATACACTAATGATGAAAAAGTTGAAAAAGAAATTAAGGAAACACTCCCATTTACCATTGCAACAAAAAGAATAAAGTACCTAGGAATAAACCTACCTAGGGAGACAAACTCTTTCTATGAGGCCACCATCACCCTAATACTAAAAAGAGACAAAGATACTACAAAAAAAGAAAATTACAGAACAATATCACTGATATGTATGCAGAAAACTATAAGACACTGATGAAAGAAATTAAAGATGATACAACAGATGGAGAGATATACCATGTACTTGGATTGGAAGAATCAACATTGTGAAAATGACTGTACTACCCAAAGCAATCTACAGATTCAATGCAATCCCTATCAAATTACCAATGGCATTTTTTACAGAACTAGAACAAAAAATCTTAAAATTTGTATGGAGACACAAAGGACCCCGAATAGCCAAAGCAGTCTTGAGGGAAAAAAATGGAGCTGGAAGAATCAGACTCCCTGATTTCAGACTCTACTACAAAGCTACAGTAATCAAGACAATATGGTACTGGCACAGAAACAGAAACACAGATCAATGGAACAAGATAGGAAGTCCAGAGATAAACCCACACACCTATGGTCAACTAATCTATGACAAAGGAGGCAAGGATATACAATGGAGAAAAGACAGTATCTTCAATAAATGGTGCTGGGAAAACTGAACAGCTATGTGTAAAAAACGAAATTAGAACACTCCCTAACACCATACAAAAAAGTAAACCCAAAATGGATTAGAGACCTAAATGTAAGACTGGACACTATAAAACTCTTAGAGGAAAACATAGGAAGAACACTCTTTGACATAAATCACAGCAAGATCTTTTTTGATCCACCTCCTAGAGTAATGGAAATAAAAACATATTTTAAAAAATGGGACATAATGAAACTTCAAAGGTTTTGCACAGCAAAGGAAACCATAAACAAGACGAAAAGACAACCCTCAGAATGGGAGAAAATAGTTGCAAATGAATCAACAGACAAAGGATTAATCTCCAAAATATATAAACAGCTTATGCAGCCCAATATTAAAAAATCAAACAACCCAATCCAAAAATGGGCAGAAGACCTAAATAGACATTTCTCCAAAGAAGACATACAGATGGCCAAGAAGCACATGAAAGGCTACTCAACATCACTAATTATTAGAGAAATGCAAATGAAAACTACAATGAGGTATCATCTCACACCAGTTAGAATGGGCATCATCAGAAAATCTACAAACAACAAATGCTGGAGAGGGTGTGGAGAAAAGGGAACCCTCTTGCACTGTTGGTGGGAATGTAAATTGATACAGCCACTATGGAGAACAGTATGGAGGTTCCTTAAAAGACTAAAAATAGAATTATCATATGATCCAGCAATCGCACTACTGGGCATATACCCAGAGAAAACCATAATTCAAAAAGACACATGCACCCCAATGTTCATTGCAGCACTATTTACAATAGCCAGGTCACGGAAGTAACCTAAATGCCCGTTGACAGATGAATGGATAAAGAAGATGTGGTACATGTATACAATGGAATATTACTCAGCCATAAAAAGGAACGAAATTGGGTCATTTGTTGAGACATGGATGGATCTAGAGACTGTCATACAGAATGAAGTAAGTCAGAAAGAGAAAAACAAATATCACATATTAACCTATATATGTGGAACCAGAAAAATGGTACAGATGAACCAGTTTGCAGGAAAGAAATTGAGACACAGATGTAGAGAACAAATGTATGGACACCAGTGGGGGAAAGTGGCGAGGTGGTGGGGGTGGTGTTGGGATGAATTGGGTGATTGGGATTGACATGTATATACTGATGTATATAAAATTGATGACTAATAAGGACCTGCTGTATAAAAAAAAATGTGCCTTCTTGATAAAATGTTTAAAATAAGTCAAAAAAAAAAAAGACTGGGGACAATCGTGTACCTTCTCATAGGAGTCCTGAGCAAAGAGAGACAGATGAAAGGTACTCTTTGGGAATGGTTCCTTGAGCTGAAAATCAGGTACAGAAGAATGAAGTGGCCATTATCCATTCGTGTGCATACCGAAGTCATGAGGACCCACAGGAATTGGCTGGGAAAGGAGAACAAGAGAACAACAGATACAAGGAGAGAAGTGGAGAAGCCACGAGTAAGGGATGACAGTAATGAACCTATGGTGCCTCATGATGTAAGTCTTTACATTAATATTACCTCATTTATTTCTCATAACTGTCCTATGAGATGGGTGCTATGATTGTCCTCATTTTACAGATGAGGAATCCAAGACACAAAGAAGTTGTACCCAAGCCACAAAGAAGTTTTGCCCAAGATGACTTGCAGAAAAGCCATGATATAAACTAAATAGGCTGCCTTTTAGCCACCTTGATCACTGCCTCTCAAAAGGGAGATGAGAGGTGCTCCCTGAAGCCCCTGGGAGTCAACCCTTCCTAAGGTCAGGCACTTGAGTTTCATTGGATTTCCTGAGATCATCTGAGCCATCCAGAGTAGCTTCAGTTCCTGGCAACCAAAAGAACTCAAACCAAATCAGATGGGAGACTTGCGCTTTCTGGGTGAGGGAGACTGCAAATATTAGAGGGAAAAAGGGATTGTTGATGGAACAGACCTGCAAGGAAGCACAAAGGGGTGGGATTAGGGTGAGAGAGAGATTTTTCTTGTCCCATAGCCGGGACCACATGGCTTAGTTTTACCATCAGGCGCCCACAGTGCCAAATGGCAAGTTAGAAAACTAACCAAACCAAGAGGAGTTACACATAACCCAGGGGCTGTGCCTTTCTGGCTGACCCAGCCACTAATGGAGCCGGTGAGACTGGGCCTACGTGACTCCTCCTTTCCGAGCCCTAGTTGCTCTGTCAATAAAATTGGGATGATGATAAAACATGGAGAGCACGTGACTTTCCAGGACTCTGGGGAAACTGCAGAGGCACAGAGCACCACGGTAGGGCTGCCCCCTGTGGCAGCCAGACCCGGGGTCTCGAGCCAGGTTTTCCAGAGGCTGTCTCGGAGGTGGAAGTCTGAGTGCAAGCAGTTTATCAGGGAATGCTCTCAGGATCAACACCTGTGAGGGGTGACGGCAGCCAGACTGAGCAGAGGGAGAAGTTGCGGCAAAGGCAGCAGCCCATTCCGTGGGGAACTTGAGCTAGGATGGCCCCTCAGACTTGTCCCAAACAGAAGCAAAGAGCTGTGCCTTTGAACCCCACACCCTTCGAGAAGCCACTGGGCCTGGGATGCCCTGTTAGGTGAGGCAGCTCCCTTGAGTCAAGGGCAGGTCCTGGGGAGAGACTCAGCTGTGAGAGCTTCAGCAGGCAACATCCTGTGCAGATGCGAGTGGGGAGTGAATGCCTCAGCCTTGAAAGGGGGGATCTGGGCAGCATACCACAGCACTTGCTGCACAAAGAACTGAACACCACTTGTCGGAGGCCAAATCAGGCAGGGAGCCTGGGCTTTGGGAAAGTGGGGACTGAAAGGGGCCAGGAGGAGACTGCAGAAGGTTGTCTTGTACTGATATGATCTCGCTCTGTCCCCACCTGAAATCGTCAGGAAAGTACATGACCTGTGAAAACGCTGCATGTGTCTGGATGTGTGTGGAAACTCTAAAGAAGGGACTCCTGTATCTAGTCTGAGGCCAAGAAGCCCAAGGAGCTTAACAAAAATTCATAGAGAAACTGGAGATAATGAGGCAAGGGAACTTTAGGGAGGCCACAGAATTACAGTTTGGGCCAAGTTTAACCTAACTCTCCAAAGGGCAGGGAAGTCTCAGGTGTGTCATATTAGGCAAGGGCGCTTTTCCTGGCGTTCAGCAGGGTTTTAAGGATTTCAGAGCTTCCAGAGCGAAATAGAAACTGCTCTCTGCAGCATGTGTGTTCCCAGCCTACTTCTGGGCTGTTAAGTTACTGAGAATTGTACCAGTCCTGATTCTGGGGACACACTATGAAATGAATGCGAGGATAAGCCTCTGCCCAAAGCATCCTTACTTCAGGGGAGCACGCACAGAGAAAGGCCATGTGAGGACACAGCCAGAGGCATTTGCAAGCCAAGGAGAGAGGCTTCAGGAGAAATCAAACCTGCCAGCACCTTGATCATGGACTTCCAGCCTCCAGAATGGTGAGAAATACATTTTTGTTGCTTAAGCCACTAAGCCTGTGGTGTTTTGTTACGGCAACCCCAGCTGACTGAGACAGGGAGACAGGCAACCAGGAAGCAGGGGGCTGAGAAGGATGGTGCAGGAAGATAAACCCACCCATGGGTCCCCCATTTTCTCTCTCTTCTCTTTCCTGCCTCACACGATCTGACCCTGGAGGGGTCAGTGGCCAGGGGACACCTGGCAGAGACGTGTTTCCAAGGTTGCATGTAACTCTGGACGGAAAAATGTATGACACTGGAGGCCAGAGCCTCCCAGACTCCTTTGCCAATCGGCTTTCAGGCCGGAGGTCACCGGCTGCAGGCACTTGAGGAGGTAAAGGGAAGAGAAGCAGCTTCATACCCATGCCTCCTTTGCTTCCTGCCACTTGTTTGCTTCTTGTTGGCTATTGCCAAGGTCACTGACCTGAATTCAGCTTTCAAGGTAAATTTGTTTCACTGTAATACTTTTGGTTCCAGTTTGGAACTTGGGTAAAAAGTATCACCCAGTTTAAGAAAATGTTCAACGCCCAAATCAGAACTGAAAACTGAGAACAAGGAAGATGAGAGTTTACTCTCTGGACCTCCTTATCCGAAAAATGAGGCAGTTGTACTAGATTTGTGGTTTAAAAAAAAGTTTTATTTTTTTAACCACAAGAAGGCTTTCTTCAGAGGAAATCTTACCAGGAAGTAGAAACAAGGGAGGTACATGTGAGCTGAGTTGCTCATGACCGCTGAGCCATGGCCGCTGGGCCTGCGCGTCTGGAGCCTGTGC
Source organism: Tursiops truncatus (assembly GCF_011762595.2). Taxonomy (NCBI): domain Eukaryota; kingdom Metazoa; phylum Chordata; class Mammalia; order Artiodactyla; family Delphinidae; genus Tursiops; species Tursiops truncatus. Next base: position 81,386,457 of record NC_047040.1, on the reverse strand, counting down.
TCCGCAACGGGAGAGGCCACAACAGTGAGAGGCCCGCATACCGCAAAAAAAAAAAAAAAAAAAAAATACAGAAAAGAATATTTAAAAAGTGAATGCAAAGGAAGGAGTGGAGATGCCAATCGTAGGTGCTCTTCTAAAGCATAATGGACAGGGAGGAGAAGAGGGAACAAGGGCCTTTTCACTCAGGGTTTTTTTTTGATCTCTGATGAAGAGAGGCCGGCAGAGAAGGAGAGGCTGAAGGTGCCTGGGAGAGGCACCCGGGGAGCCAGGAGGGGCCGGTGCAGATGCGGACTGGTCTTAGACAAAGGGAGCAAGGGTTTTCCTGCAGCAAGAAGTCAGGAGGAAAGGACAGCAACATACATGGCACAGGGGAGTTTTGTCCTGGGAGGTGAGTGGGCTTCCCCCACCCTGGGTCACAGGATATATCATTTGGGGCCACTCCTCCTGGTTTTCTGTGGAGGAGCTTCAGCTAGATGGCCTCACCTGGCCTCTCTCCCCGCCCAGCCCTCCCTCCCCCATGGGGAGTGAACGGATGGATGGTGAGTTAGGAGAAGTAGGTGAGGACCCTCCCCTGGGCCCCAGCTCCACTCTCCCCACAGTGTGGCAAGGAGGTGACCGGCTCAGACCACTAAGTCCTCAGAGATCACAGACTAGAGGCTGGAAGAGGATTTCAGAGATGATAGTAAAATGATTTCAGACCCTGCTCTGCAGAGCCTCACCTCGGTGGGCAGGATTCTAGAATTCACCCTTCCCCCCCCGCCTTTTTTTTTTTTTTTGCGGTACGCAGGCCTCTCACTGTTGTGGCCTCTCCCGTTGCAGAGCACAGGCTCCGGACACGCAGGCTAAGCGGCCATGGCCCACAGGCCCAGCCGCTCCGCGGCATGTGGGATCTTCCCGGACCAGGGCACGAACCCACGTCCCCTGCATCAGCAGGCGGACTCTCAACCACTGCGCCACCAGGGAAGCCCTCTTTTCTGTATTTACATGTCTTGATTCCTTGCTCTTTTCTTAGTTTGCATTGTCAGTCTGTTGTGTCCTTTATCCTTGTGGTTGGGTCACCAGCTGAGAGCAGAGGTCTTGAACTTGCTGTTTTGTTGCCAGGAGGGGTGAGTAGTGGGTAGCAGGGCAGCCTCAGGCTTGCCCTCCCCCCACTGCTTTAAGGCTCGCATGGAGCCTTCCAGTGAAACCAGTGCACCAAGCTTGCCACCAGCCTTCTTGTTATTTGAGATAAATCAGTTAGGGTTTATCTCAATCTCCCTCTGTCCCACCAGCACCTCAGCTCTGGGGCACTCACCAGCTGCCCTTTAAACAGGCTCTTCACCGGCCTTTTTTCCTCTCAGCAAAGAGTAGCCCCCTTCGCCAGAATGTCCCCTATGCCCCCAAACTGAATCTCCATTCCGCCTGCCGCTGCCTTAGTTCAGACCACCATCAGCCCATCCTGCATACCTGCGACCGCTTCCTAACTGGGCCCTCTGCCCCAGCTCAGCCCTCTCTAATTGAGAACTCACATTGCTGCCAGGGTGGACTTTTTTTTTTTCTTACTTTTTATTGGAGTGTAGTTGATTTACAATGTTGTATTACTTTCTGCTGTACAGCACAGTGAATCTGTTATACATAAACATATATCCAATCTTTTTTAGATTCTTTTCCCATATAGGTCATTACAGAGTATCAAGTAAAGTTTCCTGTGCTATACAGTTGATCCTTATTACTTATCTATTTTATATAAAGTAATGTGTATATGTCAATCCCGATCTCCCAATTTATCCCTCCTCCCCTTTCCCCTCTGGTAACCAGGGGGTTGTTTTCTACAACTGTAACTCTGTTTCTGTTTTGTAAACAAGTTTGTAGCATTTTTTTAGATTCCACATATAAGCGATATCATAATGATATTTGTCCTTCTCTGTCTGACCTACTTCACTCATTATGACAGTTTCTAGGTCCATCCATGTTGCAGCAAATGGCATTATTTTGTTCTTTTTTATGGCTGAGCAATATTCCATTGTATATATGTACCACATCTTCTTTATCCATTCCTCTGTCGATGGACACTTAGGTTGCTCCCATGTCCTGGCTATTGTAAAAAGAGCTGCAATGAACATTGGGGTGCATGTATCTTTTCGAATTATGGTTTTCTCTGGGTATATGCCCAGGAGTGGGATTGCTGGATTATATGGTAGCTCTATGTTTAGTTTTTTAATGAACCTCCATACTGTTCTCCATAGTGGCTGTAGCAATTTACATTCCCACCAACAGTGTAGGAGGGTTCCCTTTTCTCCACACCCTCTCCAGCATTTATTGTTTGTAGACTTTTTGATGATGGTCATTCTGACTGGTGTGAGGTGATACCTGATTGTAGTTTTGATTTGCATTTCTCTAATAATTAGTGATGTTGAGCATCTTTTCATGTGCCTTTTGGCCATCTGTATGTCTTCTTTGGAGAAATGTCTCTTTAGATCTTCTGCCCATTTTTTGATTTGGTTGTTTGTTCTTTTGTTATTGAGCTGCATGAGCTGTTTGTATATTTTGGAGGTCAATCCCTTGTCAGTCACTTCATTTGCAAATATTTTCTCCCATTCTGTGGGTTGTCTATGGGTTGTTGTTTATGGTTTCCTTTGCTATGCAAAAGCTTTTAAGTTTAATTAGGCCCCATTTGCTTATTTTTGGTTTTATTTTCATTATTCTAGGAGGTGGGTGAGATCTTGCTGCAATTTATGTCAGTGTTCTGCCTATGTTTTGCTCTAAGAGTTTTATAGTATCCGACCTTGCATTTAGGTCTTTAATCCATTTTGAGTTTATTTTTGTGTATGGTGTTAGGGAGTGTTCTAATTTCATTCTTTTACATGTAGTTGTCCAGTTTTCACAGCACCACTTACTGAAGAGACTGTCTTTTCTCCATTGTATATCCTTGCCTCCTTTGTCATAGATTAGTTGATGGTAGGTGTGTGGGTTTATCTCTGGACTTTCTATCTTGTTCCATTGATCTATAAGTCTGTTTTTGTGCCACTACCATACTGTCTTGATTACTGTAGCTTTGTAGAATAGTCTGAAGTCAGGGTGCTGATTCCTCCAGCTCCGTTTTTCTTTCTCAAGATTGCTTTGACTATTCAGGGTCTTTTGTGTTTCCATACAAATTGTAAGCTTTTTTGTTCTGTGGAAAATGCCATTGGTGATTTGATAGGGATTGTGTTGAATCTGTAGATTGCTTTGGGTAATATAGTCATTTTGATAATATTGACTATTCCAGTCCAAGAACATGGTGTATCTCTCCATCTGTTTGTGTGTCATCTTTGATTTCTTTCATCAGTGTCGTATAGTTTTCTGAGTACAGGTCTTTTGCCTTTTCTGTACTCTTTCTGAGTACAGTACGGGTCTTTTGTCTCCTTAGGTAGGTTGATTCCTAGGTATTGGTAAATACCTAGGACGGTAAATGGGATTATTTCCTTAATTTCTCTTTCTGATCTTTCATTGTTAGTAGTTTTCTAACAAAAAACTACAGGGTGGACTTTTAAAGACACAGATCTAACATGTCACTGCTGGGTAAAATCATGGGATAAAGGCTTAACCCCTGAATGTAGCTTTGGAGGCTGTCATGGACTGAATTGTGTCCCCTCCACCCCAAAATTTATACATTGAAGCCCTAACACCCCCAATGTGACTGTATATGAGATAGGGCCTTTAAGAAATTATTAAGGTTAAATGAGGTCATAAGGATGGGGCCCTAATCTAATAGGACTGATGTCCATATAAGAAGAAGGGACACCAGAGATGTAGGCAAACAGGGAGAAGGTCATGTGAGGAAACAGTGAGAAGGCAGCCATCTACAAGCCAGGGAGAGATGCCTCAGGGGAAACCAATCATGTCGGCACCTTGATTTTGAAATTGTAGCCTCCAAAACTGTTCGAAAATCAATTTCTGTGGTTGAAGCCACCCAGTCTGGGGTGTTTTGTCATGGCAGCCTGAGCAGACTAACACAGAGGCCTTTTGCATGCTCTGCCCCACCCACTCTCCTCCTTTCACAGCAGTGCTCCAGAGAGCCGGACTGCCTGTACATCCTCGAATGCACCACACTCTCATCTCATGTGGTCACCATTTCCTCTGCATGGAATGTCCTCCCACTTCATCACCATCTCTACCACTTGGATGAATTCCGTACACATGTTGGTCACAATCTCCATCCAGTTTTCATAGAATTGTCCACAAAAATGTTCTTTTATGTGAACTAATAATTCCATGTTTCTTTTCTTAATTTTTTATTGATCTTTCTTTATATTTTTATTATTTATTCTTGGGTATCCTCTGTGCTTTGTATCCCTCCTCTTCAAACTCGTATTAAAACTTATCTACCTACCTCACACCATCTGCAACAATGAACTCAAAATGGATCAAAGACCTAAATTTAAACACTAAAACTATAAAACACTTAGAAGAAAATATAGTTGCAAATCTTCATGACCCTGGATTAGGCAGTTGTTTGTTTTTTTTTTAATGTGATAACAAAAACATGAGCAACAAAAGAGAAAAAGATAAGCTGGACATGATCAAACTAAAAACTTTTGTGTTTCAAAGGACACTATCAAGAAGGTGAAAAGGCAGCCTACAGAATGGAAGAAAACTTTTTCAAATCATATATCTAATAAGGACTTCCATCTAGAATTTATAAAGAACTATTACAACTTAGTAATAGTCAAAATAAAAATGGGCAAAGCATTCTGAATAGGCACAGAAGATATTCAAATGGCCAATAAGCACATAAAAAGATGTTCAACATTATTAGCTGTCAGGGAAAAGGAAATCAAAATCACAATGAGATACCACTTCATACTCATTAGGATGGCTGTAACCAAAAAGTTGGTTAATAAGAAGTAGGATATGGAGAAACCAGAGCCCTTATACATTACTGTTAAGAATGTAAAATGGTGCAGCTACCTTGGGAAACGGTCTGACAGTTATTCAAATGTTTAAGCATAGAGTTACCATATGATTTAGCAATTCTACATCTAGATATATACCCAAGAGAAGTGAAGATATATGTCCACACAAAGACTTGTACATAAGTGTTCACAGCAGCATTATTCATAATAGCCAAAATGTGGAAACAACCCAAACATTCATCAGGTGATGAATGGATGAACAAAATGTGTTATAGCCAGACAATGGCATATTATTTGGCAGTAAAAAGAAATGAGGTACTGATACATGAAACAATGTGAGTAAACCTTGAAAGCATTATTGTAAATGAAAGAAGCCACAAAAGACTTCACACGTATGGTGGCATTTATATACAATGTCCAGATTAGGTAAATAAATCTATATAAGCAGAAAGTAGCTGCTTAGGGCTGAGGGAAGAGAGGTTGAAGAGTGATGGCTAAGGGGTGCAGGGTTTCTTTTAGGGTAACAAAAATGTTCTAAAGTTGATTGCGGTGATGAACGTACAACTCTGTGAGTATATCAAAAGCCATTAAGTTGTTTATTTTAAATGGGTGAATTGTATGGTATATGAAATATATTTCAATAGAGCTGTGTTTTAAAATCCTGCCTACCCTATGACCCCAAGAGTAGAGGCCTAGATTATCCTTTTGTTATCTGGGGAAAAGTATGGTAACTGATTCATTCAAAAGTGTTACTGACTAGGCATATCCCAATAGGCCTTCCTCTCAAGTTTTATCTGAAGTTAGTAGAAGAACATTCCTTCACTAAAAGGAATTCTTTTTCAACTTTAAACTCATGGTTAAGAATGTTTTTTTAAATAAATATTTTGACTTATTTTAAAATTTTTCAAAAATTTAACTCTTTAATATTTGGTGTTATCATCTGTTCAGTGACTGACTTTTCCTGCCAGAGCTAAATAATCTTTAGCAGAACAGGGACCAGGTTTGTCTTGTTCTTCATTGTATCACTAGCAGTTAACACAGTGCCTGGCTCAGAATAATCCCTTCATAAATATTTGTTAAATAATGTCTTATGAGTAAATGAGCAAGTGAGTGAGTAAGAGGGAAAATCGCCTCTAGTGTCCCTAAAATACCTCCCACAGGCAGGCATCAATATGTCCCCGAGGAAGTCTGGCCCTGGAGAGAAGTTGAGGGGACAAGCAGTGTCTTTGGCATGGGTAATGCAGCCCCCGGTGCGCTCTGAATTGGCCTCTTAGGACATTCCTGCATATTCCAATGATGCTGTCCTTGGTCTAAACATCTCTGGAAGAGGCTGCATAGCCATGGGGTGAGGGTAGGATATCTTTTAGCCTCATAGTCACCTCTGATGTTTGACTCCAAATGCTTTCACCCAGCTAAATTACCCACTCTATCCGCCAGACTTGCCCGAAATGACTTTCTGTAGTTCTTAAAACTAAATTTACCTCCTGAATGATAAAGACTTGCTGTCATCAAAGTTACTCCAAAGACAGTGGCTGAGGCAAATCTAAAGCGGGCTTCAAGGGGCATCTGAGCAGTGGCTATGAACGAACACCTCGAGAGGGCAAAACTCTCCCCGAGGTACAGAACCTCCAAATGTGTGCATGAGAGAATGTGACCTCAGGGCGACATGATGCATGTGCCTAAACAGATGCAGTCAGATCGAAAGCGAGTGTGTGATTCAAACTGGGGGCGCCAGAGATGCTGAGAAAGGCAAGACAGAGACAGAGAAAGCCTCCTCATAAAAAGTAAGAAGAATTCGTTTAGATAAAAGAATCCTTTAAAGAAATGTAGCCAGTTCTGGGTCTTAAAAAGGCTTAAATCAAAGGGGGTGAAACAGGGCAATCATTTGCAATTATGAAATGCTTGTAAAATATTAAATGTGTTATATTTAATTTTTTAAAGTGTACACTTCCATGTTTCGTTTTTGGTTTGGTTTTCATCTTTTTTAATTGAAGTATAGTTGATTTATAATGTTGTGTTAGTTTCAGGTGTACAGCACAGTGATCCAGTTATACATATATATTTTTTCAGATTCTTTTCCCTTGTAGGTTATTACAAAAAATTGGGTATAGCTCCCTGTGCTATACAGTAGGCCCTGTTGGTTATCTATTTTATAATAGTAGTGTGTATCTGTTAATCCCAAACTCCTAATTTATCTATCCCCCCCGCTTCCCCTTTGGTAACCGTAAGTTTGTTTTCTCTGTCTGTGGGTCTATTTCTATTTTGTAAATAAGTTCATTTGTATCTTTTTTTTTTTTTGGATTCTATATATAAGTGATATCATATGATATTTGTCTTTCTCTGTCTGGCTTATTTCACTTAATATGATAATCACTGGGTCCATCCAATGTTGCTGCAAATGGCATTATTTTGTTCTATTTTATGGCTGAGTAATATTCCATTGTATATATGTACCACGTCTTCTTTATCCATTCCTCTGTCAATGGACATTTAGGTTGCTTCCAAGTCTTGGCTATTGTAAATAGTGCTGCAATGAACATTGGGGTGCATGTGTCTTTTTGAAGTATGGCTTTCTCCAGATATATGCCCAGAAGTGGGATTGCTGAATCACATGGTAGCTCTGTTTTTAGTTTTATGTTGTTGATGTTTTTTATTTTTTATTTTTTTTTGTATTATTGTTTTTTTAATTCTTTTAATTTTTAAAATTTTTTATTGGAATATAGTTGATTTACAATGTTGTGTTAGTTTCTGTTGCACAGCAAAGTGAGCCAGTTATACATATAAATATATCCACTCCTTTTTAGATTCTATTCCCATATAGGTCATTACAGAGTATTGAATAGAGTTTTCTGTGCTATATATTAGGTTCTTATTAGTTATCTATTTTATATAGAGTAGTGTCTATATGTCAATCCCAATCTCCCAATTTATTCCTCCCCCTCCCTTTGCCCCCTTGGTAATCATAAGTTTTGTTTTCTACATCTGTGACTCTATTTCTGTTTTATAAATAGGTTCATTAGTACCATTTTTTAGATTCCACATATAAACAATATCATATGATATTTGCCTTTCTCTGTCTGACTTCACTTAGTATGACAATCTCTAGGTCCATCCATGTCACTGCAAATGGCATTATTTCATTCTTTTTTATGGCTGAGTAATATTCCATTATATATATATATATATATATATATATATATATATATATATATAAAATGCATCTTCTTTATCCACTCCTCTGTCGATGGACACGTAGGTTGCTTCCATGTCCTGGCTATTGTAAATAGTACTGCAATGAACATTGGCGTTCATGCGCCTTTCTGAAGTATGGTTTTCTCTGGGTGTATGCCCAGGATTGGGATTGCTGGATCATATGGTAATTCTATTTTTAGTTTTTTAAGGACCCTCCATACTGTTCTCCATAGTGGCTGCACCAATTTAAATTCCCACCAACAGTGTTGGACGGTTCCCTTTTCTCCACACCCTCGCCAGCATTTATTGTAAACCAAATTATTTTCTTAAAAAAGCATAAGAAACTGGATTAACTAGCTGTGTGATCTTGGACAAGTCATTTTAACAACTCAGTTATGCAGTTTCTCCATTTTTTATATAAGGGAGTTGGACTCCAGACTCTCTAAGCCCCTTCCAGCCTGGGGTTTATTCTCCACAACATCCCTGAGATTCCTCTGAGAGAAGTCCTTTGTCCCAGGCACTAGGAGGACATACAGCCTGCTGGGTGAGGAGCCACACGGCCACTCCGCTGGGAGGTCGAGCTCCCCCGGGTGCTGCCAGAAGTAGGCAGAGATTGGGGACCTGCAGAGCCTTCAGACCTACTCTCCTCCTGCCAGGTCAAATGGAACAAATGACTTTTCCCTGTGGCCCGATTTCATGTGAGGCACTGTTCTCTCCTTCCCCCCTCCTTGTCTTCACCCCCTCAAAGGGCTTGGACTTTCCAAAAACAAGGGCTTGGCCACCTGCCTGGAAAGAAAAGAGAGAGAGAGCAGTACACATGAAGGATCAGGAAAGCCAGTCTTTGCATCCTTCGCAAGTCAGCCAGAAACCTGCCCGAGGGGTGTCCTTATATCCCCTGCCTTTTCTCGCCAGCTATGACTACAACCAACAAAGAGAAGAAGAGAGAGAGATAGAGAGGGCAGGGGAGGAGGGAGGGAGGGAGGGAAGGAAGGAAAGAAGGAAGGTCTGCTCACAGGTGCTCTACCACTGTAAGCATGGGCAGCCCAAAGTAGGGGGCTGGAGTGCAGACCCTGGGCTGCGCACGAACACCTGGTTCTTAATCTAGGCTAAGAGTCTCCCAACATTTCTGAAAGTACCAACCCCTAGTGAAAACTTTTTCTGAAGGCACCTGCAGTATGTGTTTGTTTGTTTATTGACATGTCCTGCGTTCTAAACTATAACTATTAAAAATATGGGTAGAACATACACTAAAATGATACAATTAAGCTTTTGCACAGCAAAAGAAACCATAAACAAAATGAAAAGACAACCTACAAGCTAAAAAAAAAAAAAGACAACCTACAAAATGGGGGAAAATATTTGCAAATGATGCAACCATCAAGGGCTTAATTTCTAAAGTATACAAACAGCTCATACAACTCAACAATGACAACAAAACAACCCACTCAAAAAATGGGCAGAAGACCTAAACAGACATTTCTCCGAAGAAGACATACAGATGGCCAATACGCACATGAAAAGATGTTCAATATCACTAATTATTAGAGAAATGCAATTCAAAACTTCAGTGAGGTACCACCTCACATCGGTCAGAATGGACATCACTAAACCGTCTTATAAATAACAAATGCTGGACAGGATGTGGAGAAAAGAGAACGCTCACACACTGTTGGTGGGAGCCACTATGGAGAATGGTATGGAGGCTCCTCAGAAAACTAAAAATAGAATTACCATACGATCCAGCAATCCCACTCCTGTGCATATATCCAGACGAAACTATAATTCGAAAAGATAATGCAGCCCTATGTTCATAACAGCACTATTCATAATAGCCAATACATGGAAACAACATAAATGTCCATCAACAACTGAATGGATAAAGAAGATGTGGTACCTTGAGGACACGGTGAGGGGGAAGGGTAAGCTGGGACGAAGTGAGAGAGAGGCATGGACATATATACACTACCAAACGTAAAATAGATAGCTAGTGGGAAGCAGCTGCATAGCACAGGGAGATCAGCTCGGTGCTTTGTGACCACCTAGAGGGGTGGGATAGGGAGGGTGGGAGGGAGACGCAAGAGGGAGTGGATATGGGGATATATGTATACATATAGCTGATTCACTTTGTTATACAGCAGAAACTAACACACCATTGTGAAGCAATTATACTCCAATAAAGATGTTAAAAAAAAATACCTATGAGTAGGAGTTCTAATATATTCTCTGCATCCTGGCCTAAGCCTTGGGGCTGGTCACTTAGAGTACGTAGACCCCCTGGACATACACAGTGATGTGCCAGAGGCACTGGAAGCCACCATAGACGTGACACATCTTCAGAGAGCATCCATTCCACTCAGGTGCGAGTAACTCAAAATACAGATGTGAACCCAGCTATGTTATAGAATAGGATGTACAATCCACGTGAATTTTTAAAGTCAAAGAGGAGGCTTGGGAGATAGTTATGTTGCTGTGGGAAACCCTGGGATCTGGGTCAGATCACCAAGGTTCTGGCTTTTTCTGAGGCTGGGGGCACTTGGCGAAAACGTTTCCAAAGCAGTGTTCCCAGTGGGAGCAATTAGGCCCAAGGATGAGATGGTGCTGGGGGTTAGGGTGTCAACATATGAATTTTGGGAGAGGAAACAATTCAGCTGATAACATAACTATTTTCTCAGCTTGGTTAAAATGAAGCAATAGGAGAAAAGAGAACCAACCAGCTCACTGTGTGAAATGTCATAAAGGCTTCACTGGGGCCTGATGTGAATGAGAGAAGACTGGCCCAACTTGGCCACTTTTGGGCAGGACCTAGGGGTGACCAGCCTCTACTAAGGGCCTTCTCTATAGCAGGATACTGATATGGCCTGAATGTTTGTGTCCCTCCAGATTCACTTGTCAAAATCCTAACCCACAGTGTGATGGTATTAAGAGGTGGGGCCTTTGGAAGGTGATTAGGTCATGAGGGTAGAGCCCTCGTGATGGGATTAGTGTCCTTATAAGAAGAGACTAGAGAACTTTCTCTCTCTCTCTGCTCTCTAGCATGTGAGGACATGAGAAGAAAGCCATCTGCAAACCAGGAAGAGGGCTCTCACCCAAACAGAAAAGAAACAACCAGCACATTGATCTTGGACTTTCTAGCTTCTATAACTGTTAAAAATGTTTGTGATTTAAGCCACCCAGTCTGTGGTCATTTGTTAACAGCAGACAAGCTAAGGCAGACTGTGAGAATTCTAGGGGTGTGATGACCCAGCCACACATGTGCAAAGGAAAAACCTCCTTGATCACAGTTTTGGCCCCATTGCCCAGTGAGTAGAGCCGTCTGAAGGCAGCAGCTGTGCAGGGCCTGCAGGGCAGGTTTTCCAGGGGGCAACTTCCCCAAGAACGTGCCCCCAAATTCTTGCTGCCCCACTGACCCCAGGGCAAGTCCCCTTCCTCAAGATGTGGTATTGCTTGGACGCCGTGCAGTCCAGTTTTGAGGTCTCTGTCACTGTGGTGGCCCGAGTCTCTGAGGGTCGATGGCGAGGAATCGCTTGCTGATCCGGCAGTGGAGGTTTCCCTGGGTGCTGACACCAGCAGCCATTTGTAGTGCTGGTAGCAGCTCTGCACAGCCCTAATCTGGTTTATGCAAACCCTGTCGTTTTGCAGCCCACAAGGAAGGCTGGGAGGAGGGATTTGCTTTGATCTATTATCGAAGTAGATTTTGCACCTATGTGAGAATGGCTAATGCTAAAAATATTGCTGTTTGGGAGAAACATGAGCCCATCTATGCCCTAAATTCAGATATTTTAAATGATATTGTGGCATCCTGGAACACTCAGCATTAAACAAACAAACGTGAAACTCCCTGTTTCATTCTTCAAATGAAGACCAAATGAGGGGAGAGCAAAGCACCCAAGGGCTTGTGCAAGTTTCCTGCCCCTTTCTCTGTGCGGAGTCCTCCACGACCCTGTGCTCCAGCGTGGCCGGAGCTGCCAGAAAGCACGGCAGTGCTGTCCTGCTCAAGGTCCCGCCACAAGGCTCTGCACACGAGGGCTGGGGTTTGCAAACTTGGCTTCAGAAACAAGTTTCTTCCACATTCTGCTCCAGCCCACAGGACTGGGATTCGAGTCAGGAGTCAGGGTCTGAATCGAAGCACTGCCTCCTACAGCTGTAAGGGATTAGCTGGGGTGAGCTTTTAACCTCTGAGTCTGGATTTCTCTGTTGGTAGCGTGGGAATCACAGTATTTGACCTTCCCCCTCGTGGGGCTTTTGTGAGAATCACATGAAGTGGTGCAGGTGAAATTACCTATAAAGCATCATATATCTTTCGGGGGACATTTTGGGGGTTTTGTCACCCAGCATCTTTTACCTCTCCTGCTAGTAACAGTATAATGGTTATGCTACAACCTAATTTCCTCTGGACAACCAACCTCATCCCACTGTTAGTCCCCAGGCTGCAGATGGACTTGACCCTTCCCCCAGTCCCAGAAGCTAGGGGTGTGGCTCAAGGCGTGGCTGAGGAAAGCCTTGTGCCCTCTAGCCTCCTCCTGCGGTGTACTGGCCCTCATAATCCTTTCCAGTGCCCTCCAGTGTGCTGTCCTGTGTTGCAGAAGCTGTACAGCTAAAAACTACCTTTTCCCGTCTCTTCTAGAGGCAAAGATCTGAACTCAAATTATAATCCAAAATTTTCCACTGAAACTAGATTTGGAAGGCAGAATTGCAGAAGAGATGGTGTCCCTATGACTTTCACGTTTTCTGCAGGCATACATGCTCACAGAGACACTCTCTCCTGCAGCAGTGGTCCAGCACCTGGTCAGTCGTGTCTTGAGTTTGAGAAGCAGGTTGGTGGTAGTGGCAGTGATGCCATCAGCCTCCTGGTCTCCCGATCCCTGATTCACAAATATGACAGGTGGTCTTGAACTCACCTGTTCTCATGGTGGCCTCTGGATCCTCCCATCTCTCCTGAGAAGGTCAGTTCTGCTGTATTCTGAGAGTCACTTCTAAAGATTCAACCTAGAACATCTCTTCAGACGATCCAACAATTTTGTGAGCTCCTGGTACTAAAGTTAAATCCCTCTCTGCTCTATATATCTAGAGTGGCTTCTGTATTCTACCTGTGAATACCCATACCTGGTACAGATGAGACGGGTACTTCAGACCCCATTTAGACCAAGGAGAAGATCAGATCACAGAATTTCATTCAAACAGTTGAGAAATACAGGTTAACTTTCTGATGGACTTGGAGGCTTCAAGGCCAGAGCAGCTGGCCGCAATCTCGCCTCCACAAGAAGTCTGAGAAAAACACCAGCGTGAGGGGACAAATCCAAGAGATGAGACAATCCTCATCATGACACCATTTGAGCAGCTGAATCAAGGCAACTACTTGTTCTTGTGCCAGACCTATCCTTGGGCTTTCAAGTTACAGGAGCCAACAAATTTCTCCTTCTGTCTAGGACAGTTGGGGTTGGGCTAGTCTGTCATTTGACCAAAACATAACTCATCAGGCATAATGACGATCACAGGCGAGAAACCGCGGAGCAGCAGTGGTCAGAAGGATATAGATCACACGTTCTCAACGAGGGGTCAGCTGCAGCATCACCTGGGAGCATTTTACAAGATACAAAGGGACAGGTCTGGGCCTGGGCCTTCCAGACCCCAGGAGAGGATTTCTGTCAGGTGAGGTGGTCCCGTGCACCCTCGGAGAACTTGGCTGTTGTGGCTCAAACCACAGGATCCACGGCTGTGGATTAAAAAACACCCTTAGCATTAAATCACTCGGGAATGTAACCACCAGATGAGAATCCTATCAAGTGAAACATTGCAGCCCGGCTTGTATGAGCCAAAGCAGCTGGGCCATTTTTTAAAAATTGTAATAAATAAGTGAATACATAATCAATCCTTTGAGTGCCAGATCTCTGTTCTGTCTGCTCCCAGAGCTGTGCTTTTTCATCTTGATTCTATGCCCCTGAAAAGAAAACCAGTGTAGGGGAAAATGTTGACAGACTGTTGTCTGTGACGTCAACCAACAGAAAAAGCCAAACGATTGATGCTCGTTCCAGAAAGTGTTTCTACTGTGGGTTTTGGGAGGTGCAAATTTAAATAACCCTTCCTTTTCTGGAATAAATATTAACTATTTGATACCAAAAGCCACCTGAGGAAAGAAAGCAAATGTTTTGATGCCTGCAATATGTATAAGACATGACAGTGTTGGAAACAGCCCTATGGAGTGAACAACCTCACAACTAAATACCGATCAAGCATTTCTGAAGTGCCTGGACAGGGCTTGGGTGGCCAAAGATAGACCAGACATGCTCTCTTGGGTCAAGAAATTTACCATCTCCAGAGAAACAGGCTTGGTGAAAGAGCATAATCATTTAATAGAGGATTTTATCTTTGGAATCAAACAAAAATTACTTAAAGGCAAATCTGAAGAATAAGCTGGGTGATCAAACCAGCTGACTCTAAAGTATGACTCACAGGATGGTTCTGAAATCAGCTCCCAAAAATAATTTCTGCAAATATCGTGAGCCTCTTGGGATGTGCGTGTAACCTCCTGAGGTACCACTTTATTTTTATTTTTTTATTGTGCTATAGTTGATGTACTATATTATATAAGTTTCAGGTGTATAACATAGTGATTCATGATTTTGAAAGGTTATACTCTATTTATAGTTATTATAAAACATTGGCTCTATTCCTTGTGCTATACAGTATATCCTTGTAGCTTATTTATTTTATACATAATAGTTTGTGCCTCTTAATCCCCTACCCCTATCTCACTCCTCCCCACTCCTCTCTCCCCACTGGTGACCTCTAGTTTGTTCTCTAGATCTGTGAGTCTGTTTCTTTTTTGTTATATTCTCTAGTTTGTTGTATTTTTTAGATTCCACATATAAGTGATATCATACAATATTTGTCTTTATCTGAGTTATTTTACTGAGCATAATACCCTCCAAATCCGTCCCTGTTGTTGTCTGAGGTACCATTTTAAAGGGGCAAATTCATTCAATGTATAAATTCCAGTTTGGTTTTTTTTTTTTTTTTTTTGGTTTTGTTTCCAGGAACTCATATAGGCAAAAACGATCATGTAATTAAATGCTTAGTTGATGGAAATTTTCTCTAAACCGAATTTCTCCAAGCCTTCCCTGGATGTGAATGTTTATTAGGGCACATAAACATTAACAGTAAATTATCCTGGCCCATTGCCTCTGACCAGGCATCCCCTTTAAGTCTCCCTCTGGCTACTGCTGGAGTCTTGTCTGTGTGAAAGAGCAATATCGTCTCTCTCTCTGGCCCCTCACTGCTGACTGCTGCCCATGAAGCTGCTCGTGACCATTTTGGCCTGACCTCTGGGAGCACTGCCTTCCTTTTGAGCCTCTATATTCCCCACAGACCTGGGCAACCCTGTGTTGTATTTCATCCTCTGGATCTGGTTCTCCAAAGTCCCTGCTGCAAGCAGCTCACTGACAGTCTGCAGCTTCCTTCTCAGCCCATCCCCTCCTCCACAGGGCAGGGGGACAGATGCCGCAATACCCAGCTCCATCCTGCCTCCCCTCCAGGCTCTGAATCGAAGTCCACATCAACTCCTCTCTTTATGCCAACAGATCCCTGAGCTGCCTGCTAGCTCATGAGTCCATTGGACGATGACTCCCCATCAGGCTCAGCTACATCTAAAATCAAGATGAGGCGAGGGCCTCGAAAAGCTAGATTCTCCTCTATCACCTCTCTTGATTTCTGACAGAGCTGACTTTGGGCCAAAGCTTACATTTAATTAACAGAATGGGGTATGGGCAGGCGGCCACTGCTCTCAATTAAGAGGCTGAGAACCGTGTCTGCAAGTGACTGTACGATCAAGACACACCGCATAGACTCCAGGGGCAGGGATGGTGGTCAACGACATGGCAAGGCCGGTGGACATGATGGTGCCACGGATGCTGTTTACCAGGGTTTCTTTTAGGGACTCCTATTGTGGGGGATGCTCACATCCTGCTCTATAAAGCCTGTAATGTTTTAATTCTTTTACAGAAAAGAAAAAGGCTTTACCTCATACGGTTATGGGGAAAATTAAAAGGAATTCCAGATGTGAGGTGTTAAACTCTCACATCTCTTCCTCACCACCCAACCGCCTTCTCCCAGCAACTTCGTAGAGCTGTACGCTTTATCTGAATATTTGAAGAAAATGATATATTTCTATTAAAACCAGCATGAATATATTATGGAGTCAGACAGAAAAATTCATGAATTTTTAAGATAGAACAGGAGACTTGAAAGAAATTTCATCTCTGCTGCTCCAGGGCATGCGTTACTCTTGTTAGGGATACTTCAGCAGAAAAGTTGCAGAAGTTCTGACGTGGGTCCCCGGAAGGCACCGAAAGCTTCCTTGCTAATGACTGACAGGGTTGGCTTGTGTGTTAGAGAAACCTCTCTGAAGGCAGCGTGGTGAGGTGGGAGAAATGGAGGCGAGGTTCCTGAGCTTGGCCCTGGGTAGTAATCATACGCGTTGGCTCCTGGATCCAGAGCCTCCTGGGTGCTAGGGAATCCACGTGCGTTTCTCTGCAGGTCCACGACAAGCCCATGTTACCAGAGGAGAGTGAGCCTCAGGGAGCTGAAGAGCTCTCAGCCACATGGCCTGCTGAATCTCGCCACCCTGCCCCTTCTGACAAACCGTCCCCATGCTTGCACCTTCTGGCCTTCCCCAGCTCCAACATGACAGGCTCCCAAGGGCCCTGTGGCCTGGTCACCTGAAAGAGGCCATGCTGCCTGAGGCGCCCGGCAGTGTCCAGGGACCCGGCCCTGGGCTCTCTTGGCCCTTGCCTGCCCCGACCCGAGCCCGCACTCCCAATGCACCCCATCGGTGACCCACCCCTGACAGCACAGTGTCAACCACTCCACGTCTGACTCCAGAGACAGCGACCTCATGGTGTTTCCAGAGGGACACACGGCAATGAGTTTCTAGTGGTCGTGGCTGACCCTGAAGAGAAGGGGGTGTTCTCAAACCCAGAGTGGAGATGAGGCTCACGGGACCCTGAAAAGCCTGGCCCGACAGCCTTGTGTGGCGGGGGAAGGGTGTGACCCCGGGTCACATTTCCTTTCAGGAAGCTGAGCTGCTCCAGAGGCCTCAGAGAGAGAGACCAGTGGTTCCCCACACAGCCCTTCAGCTGCCCCCCCCCTTGGGCATCGTAGCTGTGGCTTCTCCCGCCAGATGTCTGCCTGCAGCCCAGGAGCGAGCACTGATGTGGGGACTTGAAACGCCCCTACTTATCGCCGAGGAAGCAGGAGGAGGACGAGGACCCTCTCCCCACGTGGGCTGTGGGTGAACAGGAAATGGCTCCAACCTTTCTTCCTCTCCGCCTTTGCTTTCTGTTTCAAGTCTGTGGTGTGTACCTTTGAGTCACACCAAACATTTTAGAACAAACAGTGGGAAACAAGTCTGCTTACGAGGGGAAGGTCCTGAATTCTAATAAACCATTTTCTCTCCGTAAGGCAATAGCATTGCTTCCAGGTTCCAGACTGGATTCGGATCATCTACCTCTGTTTCTTTCCATGCTCTGTCCCCTCGAGCGGGAACTTGGTAGATGTGAAGCTCCGTGGATGCTTAAGAGGCCAAATAGGGTCTCGAGGGGTCAGCGGGGCCGCACTTTTGGAGGCCTCAGCGACGGCTACACCGGCAGGCAGCCAACCAGTGTTCATTGCCTAATTGTTGATTATGTGCCAGGCATTGTGATAGGTGCTTGGGATGGAGCGTGAAGCAACGTGGACAAAATCTCTACCCTCCTTAAGCTTAAATCTAATTGGCAAGAAAGATATTAAGTAAAAGTTTCCAGTAACTCTGGCAGCGTAATAACTGTGCTGCTTATTACGAAGGAGAAGGACATGGTACTGCAGGCACAGGTAAAGAGGATGGAACTTGGCTGGGGGTGGGAGGTAGAGTAAGAAACCTTCTCCCCAAGGAAGTAACAGTGAAGAGAAGACTGCAAGGGGTGGGCTATGCCCAAATGAGGGGGTGGGGGGATGGAGAGCAGACAGCTCCAAACTGAGGGATCAGATTACGGGGAAAGCCCTGAGGTGAGAGAATGGGTGTGTATAAGGAATTCAAGATGTCCAGGATACTAGAGCAGAGGGGGCAAGGGAGGTACGCAGGGAGGTTGGCAGAAGCAGGGAGGATGTGGTTGGTAGTGGGAAGAAATTCACAGCTTCTGAGCAAGGAAAAGGCACTGGCAGATTTGCATTTTTTGTTCCTTTGTTTGGCTTTGTTTTGGTCACACCCTGTGACTTGTGAGATCTTAGTTCCCTGACCAGGAATTGAACCTGCACCCTCAGCAGTGAAAGAGCAGAGTCCTAACCACTGGGCCACCAGGAATTTCCCAGGTTTGCTTTTTTTTAAAAATTTATTTATTTTATTTTTATTTTTGGCTGTGTTGGGTCTTCGTTGTTGTGCACGGGCTTTCTCTAGTTGCAGCGAGCGGGGGCTACTCTTTGTTGCGGTGCTCGGGCTTCTCACTGCAGTGACTTCTCTTGTTGCGGAGCACTGGCTCTAGGCGCCCAGGCTTCCGTAGTTGTGGCTCGCGGGCTCTAGAGCGCAGGCTCAGTAGTTGTGACGCACGGGCTTTGTTGCTCTGTAACATGTGGGATCTTCCTGGACGAGGGCTCAAACCCGTGTCCCCTGCATTGGCAGGCAGATTCTTAACCACTGCGCCACCAGGGAAGCCCCCAGATTTGCATTTTTAAAGGAGCACTCAGGCTGCTGTGGAAAGAATGGAGTTGGAAAGGGTGGAAATTGATTCAAAGAATCCGTTGGGCTACTGAAATCGTCTGGATGAGAGACAGTGATGATTTGCCAAGGGGTGGTGGCAGAGAAACTAGAAAAGGGAGGATGAATCAACGAGAGTCTGAGGAGTAATTGGGTGAAAAGTTGGGGCTTGGCTGCATGCATTGGGTGTGGGCGAGAGGAGAGTCCTGGATGACCCCTACTCTGAGGATTTCCGCAGTTAAGTATTCATTGCCTCCTGAAATGTTCAGCACCAGCTCCCATAAAAGCAGAGATGCTCCATTCAAGGGTGCCATCTTGGATTTCAAGTCCACTTAAGAAGGATGAGAAGCGTGGGACACATGGATTGGGGAGAAGCCCAGCAATTCCCTCTCTAATGTGTGGGGAAAGCCAGAGCCTTCTGAAGGCTGCAGACCCTACCCGGCCACCTGTTCCTTAATTATAAAAACGCATTAGCATAATTTCTGTGATGAATATCTTGCCATGGAATGGGTGCCATTGTATTCCAAAGACAGTCCACAGCAGCAAGGGCTAGGCACAACTTTCCTGCTGGTAGCACGTGGTCTTGTGTCTGGAGCTTCATGTTAGTGGCGTTCAAAGCAGGATGGTCTGACATTAGGAAGAATTGTCTCTCTAGGCTCAAAATAGTGCAGGGCATTCCAACGCCTCCTCCTTCTGATAGACCTACTCCTACCACTGCCCTTCCTTTTTCTCCGACACAGTCTGCTTCCTGCCTCCAAACAGTGGTGGTCACTGGGGGACAGAGGGCTCCCTCCCTTTAGCATAGCCCTCATTTCACAGTAGTTGGGGCGAGTGTTCACTGAGCACTGCATCTGTTATGATACTCTTGGTTATATATGTTCTTGGCTGAAAAAATCAAATTTGCACAAACAACAAGAAAAGCTATTATATCATGTGATTGGGAGTCCAGAGGGAGAGGGTGGACTTCAGGGTTGTTTGATCCAGAAGCTCAGTACCCATAGCAAGGATTCAGGTCCATGTCTCTGCTCTGCTGTTCAGCACGTCGGCTTCATCCTGAGCTGACGTTCCTCTAGGATGTAGCATGGCTGCTGATGGCATTTGGGACCACCTCCTTCCTCCTGGCAGGAGAGAAGTGCTGCTTCCAGCAGCCCCCCGGGAGAGTACAGAGGAACCTTCTCAGAAGCCCCAGCAAAGCTCTCCTGCATCCCGTGTCCTTCCAGAACCAATGATTAGTGAGAAGGTTGGGCTCGCTCTGATTGGCTGAGACAAATAGGACTGGAGGTGGAGATGGGGTCACCTCGCCTCGATCACAGGGGCTGTTTGCGGAAGAGTGGACACCTGGATGGAATCAGGGATTCTTTCAGGAAAGAGCCAGGGAGTAAGAGTTGTTGGGTAAGCAACTATCAGGCTCTGACTGGGATGGGTACTTCAGGGGCTGCAGGAAAAGAATTGTGATTTTTTTTTTTTTTTTTGCGGTACGCGGGCCTCTCACTGCTATGGTCTCTCCCGTTGCGGAGCACAGGCTCCGGACGCGCAGGCTCAGCGGTCATGGCTCACGGGCCCAGCCGCTCCGCGGCATGCGGGATCTTCCCAGACCAGGGCACGAACCCGCGTCCCCTGCATCGGCAGGCGGACTCTCAACCACTGCGCCACCAGGGAAGCCCAAGAATTGTGATTTTTAAAAACATTTTATTATGGAAAGTTTCAACCATATAAAAAGTAGACAAAACACTGTAACAAATTCCCATGTATGTATTGCCAAGCCTTAACAATGATCACCTCAAGGCCCTTTTCACCTGTTTTCCTGCCTGCTTTCCTTTCCAATTCATTATGAAGCAAATCTTGAACATCATATTTCTTCATCCAAAAGTATTTAAGCATGTATCTTTAAAAGACAAAGGCACTTTTTAAAACGAAACCACATCATCATTATCTCATTATCTCATCACTATCTCATTATTAAGTAACAGTAATTCTTTAACATCATCAAATTATCCAGTCAGGGTTCAAATTTCCAGTTGTCTCATATGTGACCAAAATTTTTTTTGCAGGACTTCCCTGGTGGTGCAGTGGTTAAGAATCCGCCTGCCAACGCTGGGGGCACAGGTTGGAGCCCTGGTCCGGGAAGATCCCACATGCTGTAGAGCAACTAAGCCCATGCGCCACAACTACTGAGCCTGCGCTCTAGAGCCTACGTGCCGCTACTACTGAAGTCCGCGCGCCTAGAGCCCGTGCTCCGCAACAAGAGAAGCCATTGCAACGAGAAGCCCGTGCACCGCAGCGAAGAGTAGCCCCCGCAACTAGAGAAAGCTGGCGTGCAGCAACGAAGACCCAACGCAGCCATTAATTAATTAATTAATTAAAAAAATTTTTTTCGCAGTTTGTTCAAAGGTAAATCCTTAGAGATCAGTGTCATCCCACCTTTTATCTTACAAGATAAAGACAGAGATCTGGAGAGATTAAATCATTTACCCCAGGGCCCTCAGGTTTTATTTGATTGATTGATAATTCTATCCTGCCTCTTTTCATGATGTGTTTGAGGCAGGTGATTACATAGTGGAAGACCTATAATTCATTCATTCACTTAGCAAGTATTAGTTGA
The DNA here is from genome assembly GCF_011762595.2 of Tursiops truncatus. NCBI lineage: Eukaryota > Metazoa > Chordata > Mammalia > Artiodactyla > Delphinidae > Tursiops > Tursiops truncatus. The sequence continues at coordinate 81,365,066 of NC_047040.1, read as the reverse complement.
CATCAGCTATGTGTAAGGCACTTAATGAGGCCATTGCAATCAACAGCACTTGGGTCTATAATCAGAGAAACTGAGCATTGATTCTAGGGCTTCTGCCTATGACATTAGGCAAGTCTCCCCATCCATCTGCCATGGTGCCTGAAGTCCCCAGGAGAGGCAGCTTTTGGATTAGAGTTGTCCTGGGGACCCTCATGAATATACATACATGTTATTCTAGCAGACAGTTGTTCTTGTGGGCTACCCACGTTGAACACTTCCTATTTGGGAGGAATTCTAAAATAAGAGGAATCCTAAAATAGGAAAACAGGCTCCACTTTCTACTATAGAAACCAAAATTTATGGATGGTCTTTTCCCCACCTCCAGACAGCTGGAGAGAGACACGGGACCTGGTGCTCCAATCCATTGCTGCAGCACTTGACCGTCGATCCTGGAGAAGTGGCCCAGGCCAGCTGGAGATTATCCACAGGTGCCGTGATCACATCGAGTCCAAAGGAATGGTGCCAAGCAGCCAGAGTCACCAGGGGCAGGAACCAAGAAGATGGTTCCCAAGAGGCACCTCTGCTTGGTCTTGTTTCCCACTGAAGCCCGGTTCGTGCCCTCTGCCCACACTGTGAACGACGCCTAGCCGTTCAAGTAAGTGACTTTTCTGCTTAGGTGTCTAGAGTCACTTCCTTCTCTGGGCAACCGAAACCTCTAACTCAGTTGAGAATAATCATCTATTAACAACTTAGTTCTTTTATGTTGTTCTGACTTGCCAGCTATTAGGAAACAAAATGAAACACAGGGTAGAGACATTTTGATGGACACTGCCAGGGACATGAGAGGTTCAGAACTCACTTCTATCTAGAAGTCAAGAGTGTTAGCCCAGGATGCTGGGTGACTAGAGGTTGTAGAGAAACCATCACCTCCTTTCCAAATCTGCTGAGGGATGACCCTGAAAAATACGTGTTTCACAACGATCTGTGCTAATTACAGCCCTGTGTCTGGGAGGAGGCGATACATGATTCCCTAGAACCCCAGATGGAGACATCTGCTCCACCAACCCCAGCTGTTTCATTCTTGGCTGGAATTATGACTGAAGCGCTCGGAGCAGAGATGGGCAGGATGGCACTGGGGAGTCTAGCTGCTGTGAGTTCCTGTCTGCCTCGGAGGGAGCCGGGAGGACCTGGGCTGTGCCTGCTCCCCACTGTGGGGTGGGGTGGGCGGTGCCTGGCTAGGCCCTGGGCTCAGCTCCCCCAGGAAGCAGCTCTGCTCCTCCAGGCAGTTCTGCCAGCCCCCGAGCTGTGGTATCGGTCAGCTGGTCTCCACAGCTCAGGGCACTTGGCTCAAAATGCCACAGCCCTGGGCTCCTCCCATGTGCTCTTCCACGTTTTAAACCAACATGAAGCAAGACCATCAGCCTGCTGGTCAGAACACCCACTGCCCTTCTAGCCTCACGCAGGAAGTTGCTTCATGAACTCGAAAATGATTACTTGCAGAGATGAGATTTCCTACACTGAGTCTGTAGTTTCCTGTCCTTCAGAGCGTGCCTCCCACCCTCCTTTCCCATGCCTCTCACCACCCGTGTATCTTCCTGGGCTCAGACACCCACTTTCCCTCTCCACCACCTCAATCCTTATTCTTGCCTTACTTTCTCTTCCCTTCCCTTTCCTTTGCAAGACTTATTTTCTTCCAAACCCATACTCTTGTGCCCAGTATTGTTTGTTGCTTTCCGAAAATATTTCCACTTCAAGAGCAGTTTATGACCATCCCTGGCTCTCTCTCATGCTGGACTATACTGAGGCCCTCACCCCATTTCTTCCCAGTCTGATACTGTTACAGTTGAATTGTGTCCCCCTAAAAAAAGATATGTTGAAGTCTTAATCCATCCACAGTACCTCAAAACGGATGTTATTTGGAAATAGGGTCATTGCAGATGTAATTAGTTAAGATGAGGTTGTAGTGAAGTAGGATGGGTCCCTACTTATAACGACCCAATCCAATCTGACTAGTGTCCTTATAAGACAACCACGTGAAGACACAGAGACACAGGGAGAATGCCATGTGACAGCAAAGGCAGGTATTGGAGTGATGTGGGTATAAGCCAAGTAACACCAAGGGTTGCCAGAAATCGCCTGAAATTAGGAAGGGGCAAGGAATTGTTCTCCTACAGTTTTCAGAAGGAGCGTGGTCCTGCTGACGCCTTGATTTTGGACTTCTGGGTTCCAGAACTGTGAGACAATATGTATCTGTTGTTCTAAGGCTCCCGTTTGTGGCACTCTGTTGTGCTAGCCCTAGGAAACTAACACAAACGCCATCAGGAAGATCCCAGGAACTTCCTTCTAGAGCCTCTTCCGCTACCAACCCTGAGCTTTACCAGGCTCCCAGTTCTTACCTGAAAATCTCCTCGGAGCAAATAAGAGTGACGTTTCCATAAGTGAAAGAGCTCTCTAGAGGTTTGGATTCTGTGACCCGTAATATCCGAGGGGGTTGGTTGACCCTCACTGCCCAGCTATGTTTCCCCGCCCTACTCCAGCTGCTTTTCGCCTCGGCCTTCAATCACTTCCTAGCATCCTCGATAAGGCTATTATGGAATATGTGCATTGTTTGCTGCCTGCCTTCCCCCTGCCAGCGTGTAAGCTCCGTGAGGGCAGGGGTCTGATTTGTTCACTGGCACAAGGTAGGCATTCAGTAAACCTTTGTTGAATAAACAAATAACTGAGCGAGGACCTTTCCACCTCTGACCACATGGAAGGGCTACAACTCCTCTGCAGGAGATGGGGCGGGGGTGGAGTGGGGGAAGGTGGCAGGGCTAGGAACAGCGAATACCGTGTTCGGGTGACTGGGAATGGAAAGGTCATTTTTCACCTGTCTGAGGAATTCAAGAGAGAGATACAGCAAATGCAGGGCCTACCTCGGATCTTTTCCATCTTGCTATCTCAAGTTCCCTACTGCTCGAGGGACTTAACAACCCCTGACTGTCAGTGTGATCCCACCTGGAGTGACAGAGGCCACCCAGGTGGTTGCCATCCAGCACTCCAGCCTGGGGTTCCCAAGGGCCACCTTGGCGGGCACAACCAAAAGTTCTGATGGCTCCACAATGGAACAGGGAGGCTGTGCAAGAACCTGGCAGAGCCATGAAGCCCACAAGCTGCATGTTTGGAGGCTGGAGTGTTCTCCCTCAAGTTCTAGACCTGACGCTGCACATGCAATTCAGCCCCTACTCTTTCAAGGTACTGTGCCAGATGTGGTGGTAAGGGGGGTGATGGAGGACATCAAGATAAATAAACGTGAGCTGAAATGATACAAATAAACTTATTTACAAAACAGAAACAGACTCACAGATTTAGAGAACAGAATTTATGGTTACTGAAGGCTGGGGGCGGCGGTGGGGGGAAGGGTGAAGGGAAGGGATAGTGAGGGAGTTTGGGATTGACATGTACACACTGCTGTATTTAAAACTAATAACCAACAAGGACTTTCTGTATAGCACAGGGAGCTCTGCTCCCTGTTATGTGGCAGCCTGGATGGGAGGGGAGTTTGGGGGAGAATAGATGCATGTTTATGTATTGCTGAGTTTCTTTGCTGTGCACCTGAAACTATCACAGCACTGTTAATCAGCTATACTCCAATACGAAATAACAAGGTTTCTTAAAATAAATAAATAAAAAATAAACCAGAGCCTGCACTCTGAAGACGGTGAAGGCCTGTCTGGTTGGGAAGCTAAGACTTGTCCATAGAAACACATTAACAACTCCAAGGCAGAAATAGGTACCATAGAATCAGGCAGCTTGGGAGGGCTATTGGAGTTCAGATCAGGAAGACGTCAGTATGGGTGAAGGGAGAGAAGGATTGTTGGATGTCATGGGACCTAGAGCCAGGCCTTGAAGGAAGAGGAGGAGTGGAAAGGCATCTCACAGGGCTGCAGTGTGAGCAGAATTGTGAGCTGGGGCTTGAGCATGAGTTTAAAAGACAGTCAGCCCCTGAGCAGAGAGCGTATGAGCCAGCTGATAATTCCAGGCAGACAGCGCCAGGGGGACGTCAACAAACAGGTCCTGATGTCCAGAGAGATGCAGAAGGGGTGGGTTCTGAGTTAAAGAGGGAAACACCAGCCTTTTAGCTACTGGGATAAATAACATCCTGATAGTTTAGTAATGGGTGCTTCAAATAAAATACAGTGACAGAGGTAATATAGTATCAGTCAAGTTATCATTAAAAATACCAGAAGGCAGTCACTGGCAGCGTTGGACCAGAAATACGATTCCCTTGAGGAGCTGACGTCACCCACTGCTGGCCTCTTGTTCTCAGGCTGGTTTGTGCTTGTTTATTCTCTGGAATCTGCAGGGTGAGATGGGCTATTTAGGTAGTAGCTCAAGGGGGACTCCTCTGAGAGCTCACCTGAGCACACCTTCCCCAGTGGCCTTTTGGGAAATGGGCAGTGTAAGTTTAATGAAGGGGGTGTGATGGGAGAAGAAAATCAGCAGTGAGGAAATGATCTTGTGACAGTTCATGTGGAGCCAATTTCCAAGAAGAGATGAACGTGTGCCACCACGGTGGACAGGATAGAATAAATGGATACAAGTCTTAAAAGCTGTTAAATCAACCATCTTCACAGTAGGCAATTTCTTTCCTTTAAAATGACACTTATAGGCAAATTGATAACATACTGGCAAAGTTAATTGACGTTTTAGATGTCACCCCAAGGCAAAAAACGAGAGAAAATACATTGCTGGCTTGAGCTTCTTCCACTGAAGTTTGTCAAGATGGCATTCCTCTTGGCAAATGCAGTGCCTTCACTTTTCCAGACTCAACTCGTCCGTCTTCAATTTCAACTCAATTCGTTCAGCTGCTGTGTCTCTGGGTTCCTTTCGCCTCCCACCCCCGCCCCGGGGACAGGCTCCATCTAGACACTCATTTGATCGTTAGGTGTTGAATTGCTGCCACTTTTGCCACTTCCTGGCAGTCTCAGGGATCTCGTGTGTGAAAAAGTGGGCCAAATGTGTGGGCCTCCTTTGTCCCCCGTATCTCTCGTGACTCTGCCAGTAGACAGAGGTGGAGCTTTTAGATGGGGAGTGGGGTGGGATTGCGGGGCTTATGTGCTAACCCCTGTCTGAAAGGTCTGCGCAGACTGCTTAGTGCAGTGCTCGGCACATAGTAGCAACCCATAAATACCTGCTAGCTTCCTGACATGACCGGAAATGGTGGGGGAGCGACGGAATACAGCAGAGACATTTCATACACAGACGCAGACTTTCAAAATTCAGCGATAAATGGCGGGGCCAAGAAAGAGGGGCAGGGGGATTTTTAAATGGCCATTTAAGTCCTTTCAGTGCCTCTGCCTGTGAGTCCCGCACTGATGTGAGGGAGGCGAGAGAGATGGGGCTCTGCTCCGCCCTCAGGGTCTCAGCTTCTGCCGGCGCCTCCCGGTGTGAGCTCCCACTGCTAAGTATGATCCTCGAGTTTAAAGAAATATACTTTTTATACAATATAGTGCTTAGACGTAAGCCAGCCCCACATCTAGTGTTTGACCAAAGAAACACCAATTTATCCTTACTTGGCCAGAAGAAAAATGTGCTTTTCCCACTGGATGTTTTGAGAGATGGTGCGTTGGTTTCCAATGTGGCACCAAAATACCACCCTATGAGCAGTATCCAGAGGCCGATTTCAGAGACTTTAAAGAGAGATGTTGACCACGCGCAATTTTCATCGTGTGAGCGATCCGCAAGTCAGCTACGACACCACCGTGTGGAGGACGCTCTGATCAGCCCCGACTTAGCCTACTGTCCGCTGGGCCAGCCCCTCTCAGCCCCGTTCCCCCTCTTGTAGTGAACTGTGCTTCTCCAAATCCATCTCCATTCTCTCTTCCATCTGAAGTAACTAGACAGAGAGGGGAGGAGGGGGCAACGGTGAGGAGGGGCGTGTTGGAGCTGAGTCAACTGTTCGGAAGGAACTAAGTCTTGTCCTGCTGATTCTTCCCAAGCCCTGCGTTTGGTCCTTTCCACCCGGTACAGGCTTAAAAATTCCAGACAAGAGAAGCAACCTCTGTGGAAGAAACCCCAGGCGTAGTTCTACCTTAGTGACAGCCTTGGAGAGCAGGCCAGAGGCCTACGGCAGGGATGCTGACAGGGCCACCGTGTCTCAGTTTGAGGGGCACCAGGGAACTGTCCTCATCTTTACTCCTTGGCAGGTTTCAATGGAAACTTCCACGGCAGTAGCAGCAGCAACAACAGGCACCTGGGTGTTGAGCCCAGCCTCCATCTTCCAATGGCAGCTGTCTTCAAATCCAGGTTCAAGTACACCTGTGATTCTACAGACTTTTCAAGGGGGTAAAAGTTCACAAATGATCTAAAGAGAATCCACTTCCAGAGTCTTAACTTCCAAGTATAGATTTCTAAAATTATTTCATAAAATTTCCCATGTTCCCCTCACCCATCGTACTCTTACATGTAGTTTGCTCTGGAGTGTTAAAACCTCCTTGAGCCAGAAAAGGGGGAGATTGACATATTGGTTTCTGGGGCGCTTCTTTAATGATTCATCAAAGCATCTTTGCCCCTTACGGCTTTCTGTCCTTCCCTGTCTTCTACGTATTTCTGTGGCCCCCATTGAGATGCTCTAAATTTAGAACAACTAAAGCAGGATAGGTTAGTGGTGCTAAATTTGTTACGTGATTTCTTCCAGATTCAGTCGGCATTATTCAGTAATTAAACCTATCTTATCAAACCATCTCATGAAATATTTATTCTAATTATAGTTCATTCTCATCTTATGAAATGTTTAATCTTTTATAACTCCTAACAAAGATAAACTTTCAAACTAAGGATAGAGCATTTAAACGTCAACTTTAATTTTTGCAAGGGGGTATGTATTTCTTTAAAGTTGTTTTAGGAAGTACATGTGTAAAGCTACAGGGAGACCATCGACCCAAGGATTCTCATGTTCCCCACACTCATCCCATTCATGTAAGTGCCTCCCATGTTCTAGAGCTGTGTTGTCCAAGATATAGCCACCAGCCACATGTGGTTATTTAGGACTTGAAATGTGGCTGGTATGATTAAGGACTTAAATTTTAACTTAATTTTAACTGTAATAGCCACCTGTGGCTACTACATTGGACAGTGCAGAGGTATTTCTATCATCATAGAAAATTCTATTGGACAACAGTGGTCTAGAGTGTCCTAGAAACTGACATGGCCTCTAGGGGTAAGTGTAGCTCCAGGCGAAGCTGCAACATGGTTAAAAATATTTAATTTTTTGAAAAGGTAATTCAAGCACATGATGCAAAATTATAAAAGATACAAAATGGCTTATAGGGCAAAGTTAGTCTCTTTCCTACTTCTATCCCCAGTTTCTCCCCTTACCAGTTTCTTGAGATTCCCTCCAAAGACATTCCACTCAAATGCAAGTATAAGTGTATGTATCTCTGTGACAGTTGAAAAACATAGCCACAAACATTCTTTGACGTTCCTCTCATTGAGAGATGAGGTTTATGCCCCCTCTCCTTGAGTCTGGATAAGCTCTTGACTACTTCAGCTGTTACAATTTGGTGGCATTGTGTTACTTTCCATCTAAGAGGTCCTAAAAGGCCAAACAGCTTCCACCTTGCTTGCTTGAACACTCACTCTTGGAGCCCTGAGCTGCGATGTCCAGCTATTCTATAACCACCATGCTGGAGAGACCACATTCAAGAACACGGGTCAGCACTTCCAGCTAAGTCATACTTTAGCCACAAAAGCCAAGGCACCGGACTCAAGTGTGATGAAGCCATCTTGATTCATTACCTGTGACTCATGAGAGGGGCTTTACAATTTGAAAAGGTTGGTAAAAACTTGGTACTAGCTACTTTTAAAACTAAGCAATGAAAAAATGAGGTAATTAGTAATCCCAAGAAAAACAAAGTTGACCCATAAAAGAATAGCATCCTATATGGTTCAGCTGTGAGTACTTAAGTCATGGTACTGCAAACACTGAACACTGATTTAGCCCAAAATGGTGATATGACTGACTACACTGGGAGGCTGGAAGGGGGGAAACGCACATGAGGACGGGGAAGGAAAGCAATCGAAAGTGTCTAAAATTGAAGAAGCTAAAAATAGCTGTATTGTTTAGAAGTACAGATATAAATTACAGAAGAGACAGATGGGAGATACTAAAGCATGGATATATGCCAGTGGGCATAATCCAACAGAGAGGGAGATGCTGATGGAGGGTGATTGAACAAATGAGGGGAGGCCACTCAGCACCAGTGGACTGACGGGCCTTTGACAGGGGACGGACAGACTAACCAGAGAGAAGGAGAAGAGGCCAACAAATGTAGGTGTGTAGATTTAAGGTGGAAAAGTGAGGGAGTTTCACATCTGATAGTTTCTCTTTGCTCATGAAATTATGAGCAGAGTTCATCAGCTGGAGGAAGAAGCAGGAAGGGTTGTGGGAGCTTTAAAGATAGAAAAGGTAGAGAAAACTTGCTTCAAAAAATAGGAATGCTAGTTTACCAGAAAAACACAGTAAAATGGCCTAGCTGTTGTGAGTACCCCTTTGAGGTCTGTGATCATGAACTTAAAGTGAAAACAGTCTGCTGACATGGCTTTTCCATAGTAACATTAAATTACTTGAGGGCAGGGCTTCCCTGGTGGCACAGTGGTTGAGAGTCCGCCTGCCGATGCAGGGGACACAGGTTCGTGCCCTGGTCCGGGAAGATCCCACATGCCGCTCAGTGGCTGGGCCCGTGAGCCATGGCCACTGAGCCTGCGCGTCCGGAGCCTGTGCTCCGCAACGGGAGAGGCCACAACAGTGAGAGGCACGCGTATCGCAAAAAAAAAAAAAAAAAAAAAAAATTACTTGAGGGCAGGTATGGAGAAATGGATGGTGTTTTGTAGGATGCTATAATAGAAGGGGAGGGAATTATTAGCATGAGGGTTTTTGAAGGGAGTATGTACAGTGATGGACCAGGAACCCTAAGCTGGACAAGAAGAGTGAACACAGGTGGTAGCTGATGGATAGTAAAAAGTGGTGGAGCCAATGGAAGGGCGATCCCAGGAGAGTTGAAGAATTGTTACAATGGACACTCGAACAAGTGCCTTGTAGGAGCGGAGGCTGTGGAAGACAGTGGGCATTTGAGCTTGCAGAGGCCTGACAGGCTCTGAAGGTGACAAGGTTCAGACTATGACCTTGAGGTCATTAGAGATGAGAAGGTTGAGGAAACTGAGAAGCCAGTGTGCTGGATGGAGCATTGGTGTGGTTAACTTCACTGTTGACAGGAGCCGCGCAGAGAGGAAGATGGAGAACAGGGGGTGTAGCCCTCAGTGAACGGGAACATGTGGTCTAGTCTTAGAGTCAGACAGCAGGACCCTCTAATGGGCAGGGGCTTTGTGAGAGGCAATAAGACTTACACTCTGGGAGCAACAATGGAGAAGAAGCAGGCACCAACACTACCTCCTGGCCTTGAAGTTTGTGGACTCTAAGAGATCAGACAGGCTCTGCCAGAAAGAACTGCAGGAATAGTGTCCTCAGGACCAGCCAGGCTCTAAGCAGGGCAAGGAGGGGCAGGGAGGCCGTTACAGGATGAGATCAGGGAGCTGGGGGGCAGGGTTGTCCAGAAGACACAATGGGAATGTTTGGGAGGAAATGGAAAGGAAGGGTGGGAAATTGGGACAAATCAGGTGATGAGCAAAGCAGGAAAGGGATGCAACTCCAGGTGGCAGTGGATGCCTGGAAAGGTCTGCTCTTCTGGTGGTGACAGAGGAAAAGAAAGTCAGATCTTGTCACTCCCCTGCTTAGAATCCTCCAATGGCATCCCACCAAACAGAATATAACTGAACTCCCAACAAGGCCCCACAAGGGGCCTTGTCAAAGTGTGGTCCCTGGACCAGAGGCATCAGTATCACCTGGACCTTGTTAGAAATGTAAATTATGGGGTGCGGCCCAAGAGTGGCTAAATCTGAAATTCTTGGGGTGGGACCCAGCAATCTGTGTTTTAACAAGCCCTTCTCCAGGTGATTCTCATGTATGTGAAGTTTTTGAGAATCACAGATGCACCTAATCTGGCCCTTCCCTACCTCTGACCTCTCTGACCTCTGAGTTTCCTAATTGACTAGGTCTTAGCCACACCGGCTTGCTTGCTTTCTTTCTGTTCCCAAGCTCATACTCTCCTCCGGGCCTTTGCTCTAGCTGTGGCATCTACCTGCAGTGCGCCTGTCCCAGCCTGTCTCCTGTCCCCTCTCTCTCGTAGTGCAGGTCTTCATTCAGAGAGACCCTTCCTGAGCAATGTTTCTCACCCCCAATTGTTTTCTAATCCATGGTGCTCTTATTTCTTCCAGCATTTACCACTTCCTGAAATCTTTTGTTTTAAACTTGTTTATGTCTATCTCCCCCACTAGAATGTAAAGTGCATGAGAACTGGGAACTTCTCTGCCTTTTTACCACTGTGTCCTCAATATGTAGGACAGAGCTGTTGTATAGTGGGGTGCTCAGTAATTCCTTTTGAAAAAGGATGGGATGAATCCTGGTGCTTCTTCGACTTTGAGGTACAAGGGAGACAGATCACTTGGGGATCTGTTCAAATGCAGATTCCTCTTTGAGGGGTCTGGGGTGGGACCCCAGATTTTGCATTTCTAACAAGTTCTCAGTGTCTGGTTCAGAGAGCTCACTTGGTCTCAAATACTTGGTAGTTCGGCAGCTTCCAGGCAACATCCTGGACATCCAGTCACATTTGTACTGATTCTATTTTAACTATTCTCTGGCCAGGAACAATGGTAGTTTTCCTGAACCAGCTCTCCTTGGGGAGGAGAGATGTTTGGGCTCTTTCCAAAGATTACAGAATAATGAAAAGATGCTTACTAAGGAGGCTACTGCTTTTAAAGGAGCAAAGTTTTGCTAAGAATAAGTCCAGTTTTTCCAAAGTAATAAAGAAATGAGAGTCTAGATAATTGCAATCTGTAGCTAATCAGCTAACTATACAGTGAGGAATTATTTAAATCTGTTCCCGGCTAAATTGTTTGCTAGGAAAGCCGACAAGAAACAGCAGAGGGTTTGGTATGCATTTGGCCTCTTCTCTTTCCTGCTCACGTGCTCTGGGGTGGCATCAACAAGGGAAAACAGCAAAAGAAGGAAGTCTGGGCTGTATTATCTGAAAACTCAGATAGCAAACACTGCAACTGAAGACCACGAGCATCAGATAAGCGTTTCTCAGAATCCATTCTTAAGACATGATAATTCACATGCACTAAACAGTTATTTCATCAAAAAAAAGTTTGGAAAATGCTGGGTTACGTAAACACAAATTAGGATTCCCAGCTGCTGTACTCCTCAGAAGCGTCAATGTGCCAACCTACTTGTAGACTCCCCGAGGACTTTCAATACACAGCATCTTCTAAGAGTATCTTGTAGAACCAGTGTCCCGTGGAGTGAACCTTGGGAAAGTTCATTGGATGAGGTTGGCTTCTATTTACGCATTTCTCAAAAGAGGAAGGCTAAGCAGAGATGAGAAATAGGACCAAGGAGAGAGGCACAAGTAAGTAGTTTGTCACCAGGCCCCTCACTCAGCCTTCTGCTTCCCAGGGATTTCCAATTTGAACGAGTCACCTGTGCTAGCATTCCCTTAATATCTCCCCTTAACCCCCCCTTCTTCATCCCCTGTGTCCCACTCTCTCCCTTAATCTCCCCTTCTTCATCTCCTGTGTCCCATTCTCTCAGAGCTCTGTTCAAAAACTAAAAGAATCACCCACTGTTGTGAATTAATTTGAATATCCCTCCCTGGTGGGAGTGGTTTCTGACTGAGGAATGCATCTATACTTACTGAAGGATGTCTGCTTCCAGGTCCTGGAATTGAGGGGTGGGGTTCTTGGCTGGTGAAGAAACTGCTCTATCTCCATCTGCCTTGTTCTGTGAAGTTTGGGGGGTAAGCCCAGCATGCTATCATTGTGTACCCCATCCCCACCCCACCCCCCCAAGCTTTAATCACTTCTCTTCAAACTGGGACCCTGGGGGATACTTGCTGCAGTTCCAAGTAATACTTTACAAGCACAACATAGTTTTTAGCATTTTGGGGTAAAGACCAGTTTTGCTCCCATACTCTGTTTATGTGATCTTTTTGAATCAAATTTTTTTCTAACAATTTTTCTCCCTCTGAATTGTGCTCATTTTGACCTTAACAATACGTTTCTCACCGAGTATACAATCAACAGCAGCACAGCAAGTGAAGAGTACAAGCGTTGCTGGATGAACAGTTTCGCATTTATTCTTCCATGATTTGGATAAAATATAACCTGGGAAAAAAAGATTTTTTTTTTTTTTGGAAAAAAAAGATTTTTTAAAAAAAAACAATCTTTGAGCTCCTCAAGGAAAATGACCAATGTCTCATTCCCGTCTGACACCCCAGTGCTAAGTGCCTAGCATATAGCAGGTTGAATAGTTATTTGCTGAACTGAATATCCACTTATGTTACAAAGAATTGTTTGTTTCACCTTTTTGCTGTTATTTCAGGCCCTCTCTCTGTTTAACGTGGTAGTTGACTATAAATCTCTACTCATTTTGCTTTCCTACTATTTGCCAACCAAGTGTGAGCACGTAGAATATGTCATGAACATTTTTTTACGAAGATTTTTCAAATTTTGAAAGTTTGTTTTTTTTTTTAGGTGCTAGGCTATTTAAAGCCAATTTGACCATCTCTGCCTTAAGGCAACATAGAACCAATTCTCCATCAATTAGTAGGCTTCCAGCCACTAACAACATAACCCCAACTCAAACTGAAATAAGCCATATAGAAATGTATTATTTCACATGACAGGAAGAGTGGAACCACCTTCAGGGCTGGTAAATTGATTCATTGGCTCACTAGTTGACTCAAATTGGTGTCAAGACTGATGCTGCAGTTGCAGGCATCATGCCCAGACATGCCCAAGTCTGGAAGAAGGAGAGGGACGGAAGGACCATCTCTTCCTGTGGCTCCCTCACAGGAGCAATGAACTGTCCCAGAAGGCTACTGGTTTCCCTCTGACTTGGCCAGAGTTAGGAGACTGCTTGGATGAACCAGGATCCACCCCAGACATCATGTGAGACAGGCAGGAAATGGGTGGCTCACGAAAACTGGGTAATGTCAGTTGAGTTTAAGAGCAGGACTGTTGGGACTTCCCTGATGGTCCAGTGGCTAAGACTCCACACTCCCAATGCAGCGAGCCTGGGTTCGATCCCTGGTCAGGGAACTGGATCCCACATGCCACAACTAAAAAATGATCCGGCATGCCACAACTAAGACCCTACACAACCAAATAAATAAATATTTTTTAAAAAGAGTGGGACTATCTACCAAAGTGTGGGGAAAGCATAGAGAGACCACAAAAATACCATGCAACCCCATTCCCACCAGGGCAGGTAACAATGGGGACACCATTACTGCCTGTTTTAGTTTCCTGCAGTTACTGTAACAAATGACTACAAACAGGTGGTTTAAAGCAACAGAAATTTATTCCCTCACGGTTCTGGGGGCTAGAAGTTGGGAACTCCCTCTGGAGGCTCTAGGGGAGAATCCATTCTTTGCCTCTTTCAGCCTCTGGTGACTGTGGCGTTCCTTGAGTTGTGGCCGTATCACTCCAGTTCTGCCTCCGTGGTCACACTGCCTCCTCTCTCCTACCCGTCAAATCTCCCTCTGCCTCTCTCTTATGAAGACACTTGGCATTAGATTTAGGGCCCACCTGGATAATCCAGAATTATCTCCTCTTCTCAAGATCCTTAATTACATCTGCAGAGACCTTTTCTTTCCAAATGAGGTCACATTTTCAATCCAGGGATGAAGACGTGGATGTCTTTTGGCGGCCACCATTCTGCCCACTGCACCACCCCAAGGTCTGCAGGGGTAGGGCAGGGAACCCAAAGCCAGAGCTGTGTGGAGTAAGCCTTTTGAAGGAGTCAAGACCTCCTAAAGAGAGACACAGCCAGCCCACTGAGAGGAAGCCAGGGGAATCAATACCACAGCCGCATGCTCCTGTCTCCCTTTGATCTCCTGCTGGTGTCCCCAATAGCCAAACCCAACCAGAGCTTTTGATGTTCTCCATAAAGGTCAGCCTCCCAGGGCTCAAAGTGAGGAAGAGAGAAGTGGGTCTGGAAGGGCAAAGGGAAGATATGGAGCATGATGCAGACAGCACTGAGGCTTCTGTAGGAAGGAAGAGGGGGGAATAGGTGCTCTGGGGCAACAAGCCGTGCCCACCAAGCCCCCAACTCACTGGCCCACAGCCCACGGACTCTTTGACACGCCATACAGTTTACAGGAAACCTGTGCTACATGTATGTAAAGTTACTGTTCTCCCTGTTTACAAAAGCAAGGCACACTGCTTATAGAAAATATGGAATGTATAGAAAGACGTGAAGACAATAAACATTACCCACAAATGCTACTACGCAGAGCTAACCATTGTGGACGCTTCGGCGACTTCCAGTTACCACATTTCCACGTGTGTGTCTGTGTGTGCATTCAACAAAATAAGGGGAATCTGTATGTAGTATTTGTAATACAAGCTTTTTTCACTTACAGATACATCATGAGCATTTCCCATCTACTTAAATAGTCTTAAAGAGCAGCATGGTTTAGTGGCTACGTAGTATTCCACGATATGGCCATACTATCCTTGTCCAGCGTTTCAGGTTTTGAAATCAGGTACCTGGGCTGGGGCTGGGCTGACCGCTCAGCTTTGAGCTTCATCGTCTTCCTTTCTCTCTTCTGCCCCCCACCTTCCCTGGAACTGCTTCCCAAGAGACTCTCCTGCACCCACATGACCTCCTGATTGAGGAGCACCCCTCCTGTTGGACCCCTTAACCAGGTGCGTAACAATGAACTTGGGGCCTCCTTGGTTACCTTCATACCTCTTCCCACCCTTGCCAACTTCTGTGTTAGCTGTACCTTGCAGAAGGCTTCCTATAGTAAAACATTATCAGCTTAATAGTACCCCCTCCCTAGGTTCTGTCAGTAACAGTTTCTTAATATCCCAGAAGAGCCAGTTTGGGGAATTTGGGGGAGAGGCAAGAAACCCATGTCCCTCTGCTCCGGTGAAGTCCTAGGCTTTTTAGGCTGAGACCTGTCCCAAAGACGATTCCTTGAATTTAGGGACAGATCTCATGCCTGAGGCCTGGCCAGCAGGCCTGGGAGACCAAGAGGTAAAGGTGACTTCCCCGGTCTCCCTGCAAGCAACCTCAGCCTCTGTCTCCCTCCCTTTATGGATATGGCCCAGGCCACGGTGCAGCCTACACCAGGACCAGCAGCCCTTGCTCTGTCCCCAGAGGTGTCCACAGCCACCCTGTAAAGAGCTCAGGTTTCACAGCCTTTTCTTACCACGAAGTTTGAACAAACTCAGGACCCCGCACAGCTGGGAGTCATTAACCAGGAATCAAAGGGCAGCATCAAGGGGAGGCGGGGCCTTAACACACTCAGCCCCCAGGAGCTGAGGAATCAGCCTCCAGGCAGAGTTAAGGGGCCCCAGCTGGATGTCAACACGCCCTGAGCAGTGGGGGCAGGGCTGAGGGGTGTCCCAGCTGCTTCATCTTCAGGACGGGTGGCTAAGGGGGCCCTGCAGGGATGGAGTGGCTTCCCCTTATCCCTTGGTCCCTGGTCCTTCTGCCAGAGTCCATTCCATTGCCTTGGCTTAGAAACCTCACTGGGCCTCTCAAGAGGTCAAGAGAAAGCCAGGACAGACTCCTAGCAAAATCAGGGCTGGTCAGGTGTTCCCAGGCAGAATCAACGCTTCAGGCCGCCAGCCAAGCTGCACCTTCTGTTTCCCAGGGCCTGTAGGGGGGGTCTATAAAGAACTCAGCAGACACATAGGCTTCAGTTCTACCTATCTGGATTCTGAAGAAGACTAGGTGATTCTTTTTATTATTTTTGGTACGCGGGCCTCTCACTGTTGTGGCCTCTCCCGTTGCGGAGCACAGGCTCCGGACGCGCAGGCTCAGCGGCCATGGCTCACGGGCCCAGCCGCTCCGCGGCATGTGGGATCTTCCCGGACCGCGGCACGAACCCGTGTGCCCTGCATCGGCAGACGGACTCTCAACCACTGCGTCACCAGGGAAGCCCGACTAGGTGATTCTTGACTCAACTGAAGTTACCTCGCTGCTGGACTGGAGGGCTTTTATGGTTCAAACTCCTCTTGGGAACAGCCCCACCAGAAGCCTCCTTGGGCGGGCAGGTCTCCCCTCTGCCACCCTCCCCAGCAACCCCCCGTCACTCCCCAAGTCTGCCCTGTCCCAGCGTCTTTCCAGCCAATGCTCTCAACAGCCCCCTCCCTCCGGGCTACGCTTAGAGTCATGTGCTCTCCACAGAGCCCGGCCTGGGACGAGCCGCCAGCCTCCCCCTTCCTCCATCCCGGGGCCCTGTGAAGCCTGGAGCTCTGGAAGTGCTCGCAGCAGCGGCCTCTGTGCCCCTCAGGAGAGAGAAGCTGGAAGGACCAAGAATGTGCTGTTACGGACCAGACTTCCTGCCCCAGGTGCCCTCTGACCTTGGGTAATTACAGCTTCCGGAAGTGGTTGGCTCCCCATCTAGAAAATGGAGATAATGAGGCCCTACATCTCGGGGCTATTGAAGGTTTAATTGATTCATGGTGGCGACACGGTTGGGAATCCTGGCCTGGAATTCAGCGGAGGCTGCTCGTCAACAAGGTCAACAAGGTAAGGGGGTCTGAAGCAGGCCAGGAGTGGGAGAGCTGGCTGGTGGCGGGACTCTCTCAGCCCCAAGTTCTTCTCTGCCCCAGATTCTTCAAACTGTTCCTAAGTGTTCTGCTACCAGAACCCTCTGTATGGCCAGGGCGGTCTGTTCCCGACCCCCTCACCTTGCCCCTCCCCCCACCTAGAGTACCCCCCCCCATGTTTCCCAGTCTAGTTGATTCAAATCATACCCTGCTGAAATCCCACCTTGCTTTTAGGCCTTACTGTTCCTACCATAAGCCCTGTTTGATTTCATTTCTGTGATGTCCCATGGAGCAAGGGCTTCTCAAACTCTAAGGCGCGCGAGATCTTGTTGAAATGCAGGCCCTGATCCAGAAGGTCTGTGGTGGGGCCTGAGATTCTGCATTTGTACCAAGCACTTAGGTGATGCTGATGCTGCTAGTCTGAGCGACACGCTTGCAGGGCCAAGCCACATCTTATGCCCTGTACCAGTGGTTTTCAAAGGTCTTTTTCGTAGCACAGGCCTTTCTTTTTTTTCCAACTGAGATCGGTATTTCTTTAATTCAAATGTATAAGTTGCAACTTAATGACTTTTACTTCTAAAGTCAATCATTTAGGCTGTTTGATAAATACAAAAATATGAAACCGTGATATGGATGACAGTTTGTAGTCTGTGTCAGCCTCAGCTTCCAAATGTGTTTCTGTATTTTGTTGAGAAAAACCTTGATACACACAAAGAGTTAGAAATGGCTAAATTGTTTTAAAATAATGACTTACCTAGAAATTTTAGGATATTCTTCATAGTGGGTAATCTTGTTAAGAAATTGTTCTCCTTTACAATCACTATGCTAGGAAGATTTAGTCCAAGTTCACAAAAGTATTTAAATTGGCAGCACAAGTTAATCCTTTGGTGAGTACAGTGTGTGAAAATTTAGTATGTAATAATTTTCAGCATATCTGTTGTTTTATTACTATTTTAAAATAAAGTGTAGGGCTTCCCTGCTGGCACAGTGGTTAAGAATCCACCTGCCAATGCAGGGGACACGGGTTTGATCCCTGGTCCGGGAAGATCCCACATGCCGTGGAGCAACTAAGCCCGTGCACCACAACTACTGAGCCTGTGCTCTAGAGCCCACAAGCCACAACTACTGAGCCCACGTGCCACAACTGCTGAAGCCCACGCACCTAGAGCCCGTGCTCCTCAACAAGAGAAGCCACCGCAATGAGAAGCCCACACACCACAACGAAGAGTAGCCCCCACTCGCCGCAACTAGAGAAAGCCTGCACGCAGCAACGAAGACCCAACGCAGCCAGAAGTAAAAAACAAATAAATTAAATTAAAAAGTGTAAATTTAAAAATGAAATTCAAATCAAGGTAATTGTATTACCCTGGAGCAGGTTTCTCAACTTTGGCACCACTATTGTTCTGGGCTGGAGACTTCTCTGCTGTGAGGGCTGTCCTGTGCCTTGTGGGATGACTGTCAGCTCCCCTGCCCTCTACCCACCAGACGTCAGTGCCCTTCCCCTCCAAAGATGAGAGAACCAAACCCGTCTCCACTCTGTGCCAAATGTCCCCCCATTTGCCAAAGGGCAAAATCATTCTACTCCTTGAACACCACTGTCCTAGAGGAACTAGGACACAGTTTGAAAACTAATGGTTTGTAGCCTCCATTTGGTGCTTTGCCCGTCTGCCTTATGTTTTTATATGGCCCGCCTGTAGCAACTGTCAACCCCTTGTGAGCAGGACCATGAAGGAAACTTCAGCAAACACCCTGTGAGCAGTGATTCGCTCGGTGGGGATACTTGGCCAATGTTTGTTCGTTGATTGATAGAGTTACAAGTATCAGCCCTGGCAGCCTCATGTAGATATTTTGTGAGAAATCTGAGATAAGGAATGTGAACATGTTTTGAAAGCGTGAACATAAAGTAGGTGTAAGTGTCAAAGTGCATTTGTTCACCCAAATATCTCATCAGCCTATCCCTCCCCCCACCAAATATGAACAATGAAAAATTCTTACTTCTTACTTCTTTACTGAAATTTTCTTTATTCTCATGGAGTGGTTTCAGCTCTACCATTTATTAACTGTGAGGCTTTTAGCACATGACTTAATCCTTTTGAATCTCATTTTGTTCATCTGTAAACTAGGAATGATGATATTCATTTCAAAAGACTCTTTTGAGGATCAAATGAGGTAATATAGGTAAAGTACTTAACCACCGGAAAAAGTCACAAAGGAAACACCTAGTAAATGTGAGTTGTTGGTTCTTCCTTTGGTGTGTCTTTAAATATTCCCTGTCTAAAGAGGAGAGGTGGCAAAGACAGTATAAAACAGCAGATAAGCTAAATATCTTGTCCATTTAGCTTTGGAAAGTGTCTTTCACTCAGTCCACTTCTTCTACTCATATACACACACATCCCCCTACCCACCCAGCCCCTCCTCTCCATCCTGCATCCGAAAAGGAAGTTATCTTCCCCACTTGTACACCCTCGGTCTCTTGAATCACCATTATCCCCTCAGTCACCCAAACCAGAACCAGGGAGTCTCTCTTCTCTTATGGATAAGCTCTGCAAGTTCTACTGATTTCACTTTCAGAAGGTGAATTGCCGTCCCCTGGAGTCCTGATTTAGCTCAGGCCTTCATCAGTCTTACTCGAACTATTGCTGGGGGTCTCATAATTTTCCCACTGTCCAGTCGTGGTCCCTTCGAAACCCTTCTCCACTGTGTTTCTAAGCCAACATTCCCCTGCTCAACACCATTCAGTGATTTATCACAGTTTAGAAAGATCGGGTTCAAGTGCCCAGACAAGATACACAGCGTCCTAGCCTAGCCCCAGCTCTCAGCCTCATCTTCCTCTCCTTGCCCTTTACCCTACTGCTGGTGCATTCTGCACAAACCATGCTGTTCTGCATCTTTAGACTTCGGACACATTCTTCCCCTTGCTTGGTACGTCTGTCTCCTTCCTACTTGTCTACTTGGAAACTCCTCTTCCTCCCTTGGTGGGACCCACATCAAGGCATTTTTCTAACACACATTTGCCAGGCACTCAATGACGTGAAATATCCTCAAATGACATGAAGCTCCCTGCCCTTTCCCCCACCGTTCTTGAATATGTGAAGTAGTGGATTAATACTCTTGTTTCATGTTTACGTCAAGAAATTTAATCAATAGAAAATTCTGCACATAATGTAACAACACGTATGACAACAAATGCTAAGTGTGTGGACTGATGTCCTTTAGGGCACAATCACGGCTCCCTCACCGTTGATGCTGCATTATTTCCTGGGTTGACATGTGAAACTGTGGGGTGTGTATTCAGTCGTGGCCTCTCAGCTTCTCAGTTTTCTCAGAAATCCTGTAAATGTTCTCATTCCGTCTCCTGTGAGACCCTGGGCAATTCACCTTCTTTGGAATATATAACTCACTCCTTCCCCAGGGGAGAAGCCTCTCTCTTGGCCCACAGAGGCAAGTGGGGGACCCCACCACCCACCCCAGGGATCTGCCTCCTGCTGCTTCTTTTTCCTCTTCCTGTCCCATCTTTTTTCCTCTCCTCTTCCCTCCCCATCTCTTGGGGTTTGTTTTTCCTCTACTTTTATATCTACCTGGCAAGATGGAAAGATTCCCGTCACAGGAAGGATAAAAGCAGATGTTCTAAAATTGTCTACCAGCTAATGCGTATTGAACACCTAAGAGCTTCACACGTGTTAACTCATTCAGTCCTCACAATAAGCCTGCGAGACAGGAACTTTCGTTTCCCCCAGTTTTCTAGATAAGGAATCCCTGACACAGAGAGGTTAAGTCACTTCCCCAAGGCCCCACAGCCGACAGGGAGCAGAGGCAGAGTTGGACCTCGATGTGTGACTCCAGGGCTCACACTGCCATGATCCTTTCAGTGAGTCCTGCAACAGTTTTATGAGCTGTATTTTAACATACCACTCACCTGTCTACTCTATGAGTCTTCGTGATCACCACTTCTTCAAAGGAAAAACAAACGAAAAACCCAAAAAGAATAGAGAAAAAGGAAAAAGGATAATTTGGTTCTTGCCATGCGGTTTCTGTATGTGCTTTCATCATCACGTGTGCCACACCTCAATGGCAGGACTTTAGAACGGTGCTTTCTCAGCCATCTTTCTATCCTAAGCACGTAGAAGTTTTTCAGGGTGGAGAGATTTTTCTAGAAGCAGCCTGATCACAAAGTGGTATGCATCAGCTCATTCCACCACAGCAGTGTTCTTGTTTCGTCTCTTCCGTGGACCAGATGACTGAAGCCAGAGGACTGAACAAGATCGCTGGACCCTCCGACAGTAGAAAGGTGAAAGGACATGGCTAACGAGGTAAAGGTTCAGAAAAGTGTGCCATGACAGAGCACAGTCCTCTGTCCTTCTGTTGAACCAGAATGCTTCCTTAGCCTGAGGGTGGGCATGTTTGCTGGACTGCAGCCATCCTCATGGAGTAAAACCATTTCTAAATGAAAATGAACTAAGAGCTTTCTGGGCTGCCATAGAAAATGTCCCCTTTGGGGCTAATGTTGCCCAGACCTGGGTGTGAGCTGGCGAAAGCAGCGTGGGTGTGTGTGAACTCATTGCCTGGGCTGCGCCGCCAGGCACACCTCGAGAGTGTGTGGCGGCGCTTCTCAGCATCACCACATCCTGGCTCTGTTAGTGCTAATAGGGGCAGAGTGGCTCTGTTGTTGGGCCAGCTTGATAAAGCCTTCTGAAAACATCCCCATCCCGGTGCTCAGGAAAGGAGTCAGAGAATGATGCCAGGAAGAGAAGAAAGGAGGGTCAGGACTGGGGACCCCACAGAGGGCTGAGCAGGGCTCCGCTGGGCTAGCGCTTATTCCTGTAACTGCCTGTTCCTGCCTTGAGATGCAAAACTGTCAGCTGGAGGAAAAGCATATTTGACAGCTCAGCCTTTGTCAGAGCAGAAAGGAGAGTCAGTTTATTAGGAAATTGATTGTGAGACCAACGAGCTGCTGCATTGATGCATCTTATGGTCAACTGGCCCTTTAGTGACCTGAGGATTCTCAGGGGGCACAGAGAGCATCCATCCTACAGACCAGTCCTTCCCTGTGTGACAGGAAGCCAGGGACAGGCGGAAGTAAAGACCTCCAGTCATCTCCTTCCACGCAGCAGTTGGCACTCACAACGCCCTACTTTCTGCCTGAGAGGAGAAAATTATGATACAAACCAAGTGGCAATCTCCTGCCACTGTTTCTGGGGCCTGCACAGTGAACACTGAGTGGGGAGGGGATTGACCAGGCTGACGGCAGGTGTCTTTGAACCTACCTGTGCTCCCCACTTCCCTCTGTATGATTGCCTGGCGGCAGGGAAGCAACAGCAGTAATGCTTCATTTAACCATTTTTTTTTCATTCTTCGACTTGCCATTTGTCCCTACTCCAGTGTTGACCTTAAAACACGGAGACTTCTACATTTGGGACTGCGGAAAATCTGGCTAAAACGTCCACAGCCACTTTCTCACTTTGTGCTGGGCCCCCAAACCACAAGGGTTATCTTCTGGTTCATTCATTGTCTCTAACTTTGTTTCTGGTCTGCTCTAAATGTCTTTTTGGTGACTAATAGACTATAACGTCACATTTACAAAGTTGAAGAGAGTTGAAATATGAAGAAATGGTTTTGAGGTTGATAAAGCTTCCTTTTAGATAAGGCTACCTTTTACTGTAGACTGCTAAAAATATATTTTAAAAGAAAGATGTTAAGCCGTATCCTGCTTAGGAAATATCCCTTAGTTTCTCTTTGAGGAGACATTTAAGAGCAGGTGGAAGGAGCACGTTTAGTTTCATTCCTGGCCGTAGTTAGCGCTTTCGCTGATTGCTTAACAGGAGACCTCTCGAGGATGCCACAAAAGGCAGAATCATCAGCCCCAAAGAGTGATGAGTAGGATCCTTGGGCTTCAGGCTCTATGAGAAAAGTTGAGAGAGATGGAAAATGTCTGGGCCTGTGGAACGCCTGGCTTCAGTCCTGCTGCTGTTGCCCTAAAGAGCCAACCATTAGCAAGGATGCAAGGGCGTATTTCTGAGATTTCTCTGCCATCTTTCAGCACTCCCTGCCCTCAGCTTCTCTTGGCCTCTCAAGGATGCAGTGGTTGGTATCCACAAAAAAGCCGGTGGGGCCAGCTTCTAAAATGTGCAATCACCAGGACTGTGAGTTGGGTTTCCTAGGCGACAGACTGGGTGAGGAGGTTTTGCGTGCAGATGATTGCTGGGGTGTGCTCTCACAAACAGCACCGTGATAGAGTAAGGGAAACAGGAGGATGGAGGGAGAAGTTCAACTGTGAGGTGGAGGCCTGAACTCTGAAGCTGGGAAGACCCTCCAGAGATGTCTCCAACTGAGGCAGGGAGGCCGGGCCTTTGGACCCTCACGTCAGCTAGATCCTGGCTGACCAGCAAGGGGTATAACTTTGGGTGAGGTAGCTTCCTTCAGCCAAGGACAGTTCTTGGGAAGAGACTCTACTGAAAGCCAAGCCACCAGCAAACAACGCTTCCCCAGCAGCTGGAGAAATGAGTGCCTGAGTCCTGAAGAGGGACTCCAGGGCAAGCACCACAGCATCCAGGACAGTCTACCCCTTGTGAGTTCAGTATACCTTTTAGAATAATACATTTTTCTCATTGCAAACATGTCCTCCACTTTCCTCAGTTCCCTGGGAAACTTAAAGTAAGGTTAGTGACACAAACCATAGCCCCCACTGCTATAGCTGATCTCGATACAGCTGATGCTCATCACCTACTAGCCATTCTCCACTTTCCTCAGCCTCAGCGCGCGTCTCTGCTAGCCTACATGGCTATCCTGTTGGGGGAAATCAGGAATTCGTCCCTGAGGTTTCTGAGTCCCTGGACAGAGCTGCTGCCCTTTTTGATTTACCATCACAATTGGGCAGAGGACTACGAAACAGAGACAGACTCACAGACATAGAGAACAGCCCTGTGGTCCCCAAGGGGGGAGGCGAGGTGGGGGAAGGAAGTATTGGAGTTTGGGATTAGCAGATGCAAACTATTATATGTAGGATGGATGAACAACAAGTTCCTACTGTATAGCACAGGGAACTATAGTCAATATCTTGTGATAAAGCATAATAGAAAAGAATATAAAAAAGAATTTTATATATATATATATATATATATATATGTATGTAACTGAATCACTCTGCTGTATAGCAAAAATTAACCCAACATTGTATATCAACTATACTTCAATAAAATTTTTTATAAATCAGGCAGAGGACCATTCAGAGATACCCAGTGGATTACATGGGTGCCAAACATAATCTACCTTGTCCATTGTATAAAAGTAGTCTACCTACTCCTGCTGATTGGGGCCAATTACCCCTGCCAAGAGAGTAACCCGTCTGCTTCTCTGCTGGTCTCTTTGCTCAAGGAGCCCTAGTGAACAAGTAGCAGTCATAGCTTAAAGCTGAATGGGGGACTTCCCTGGTGGCGCAGTGGTTAAGAATCCACCTGCCAGTGCAGGGGACACGGGTTCGAGCCCTGGTCTGGGAAGATCCCACATGCCGTGGAGCAACTAAGCCCGTGCGCCACAACTACGGAGCCTGTGTGCCACAACTACTGAAGCCCACGTGCCTAAAGCCCGTGCTCTGCAACAAGAGAAGCCACTCAGTGAGAAGCCCGCGAACCGCAACGAAGAGCAGCCCCCGCTTGCCGCAACTAGAGAATGCCCGCGCCCAGTAACAAAGACCTAAGGCAGCCAAAAATAAAAATAAATTAATTAAAAAAAAAAAATTTGAATGGGACTTTTTCTGTGACTCCTGATGGAAGAGTTTCTCCCTCTGGGAACCAGGAACTCCAAACCTGCAGGCAGAGATTTGCAGGAGCTATAAGCATGCATTTCCCAAGTGGATCGCTGGGAGTGATGGTAAGCACAGCCGTCCTCTCCCACCCCTCCCCCTGCCCCTTGACTCCTGGACTCATGAATTCTACCTACTGGAGATACAGCCCTTCATAATGGTCATTATTTTTGGGTGCATACTGCATCCTAGGAGATGGTATCCTTTCTAAGCTGGCACCTTGGCTTTGTCATCCTATTATTCAATCAGGTTGGCAAATTCTGGGTGGAATGGTGTATGATAGAATCAGTGGATCCCATGGTCATGTGTCCACAGCATGCCTCCCTGGCTGTAAAATGAGTTCCCTCATCTTTTGTGTTACTATGCAGGATTCTGTGTTGTTGTATGAAACATTCTGGAAGCCCTTGGACAGCGATGTTGGAAAGGCAAAAGAAAACCTGTGACGTGTCCATACCAGTCAAGAGGAAGCACTGACCCTTGCAGAATGGGAGGAGTCCAGTGTAAGCAGCTTACCACCAATTGGTTGGTTGGTCCCCACTTTATGGGGAACTCAGCCCTGTTCCTGTTGCCAGTTGGTTGGACATTCAGCAGTGGCAGTAGCTAGACCAGCCCTGGTGAGTAAGAATATAGATTACCTATTGTATTTTTTATTGTTAACTAATAAGCTTTGGGGGTTGTTTATATTAGTTTTTACTGTTTTCAGTTCATTAATTTCTCCTTATATTTTTATTAATTCCTTTTTCTTTGCTTTATTGAGTATTTTGTTATTTTGTTACGGCGATTGTTCTTCTTCGGATCTCCCTGGCCACTCTTCTGTTTCAATCGACATATCTCTTGAACAGCTTGTCACAGAAAGCTCCTGGGTCAGGTGTCAGCCCAAAACTGCAGAGTCTGCTGCTGCAAAGGCTCAGAATGACTTCCCTTCTTCCCTTTCCCTCCTAAGTGGGTAGTCATTCCTGGCTGGATGTCTTCATCTTGCTCTAATTCAGGAGGCTAAACTGTTGTCAGGAAGGCATCAAGTTTCCTTGCTAGGACAAGAGACCTGTTGTACTTTTTGTGATTTGTGTGTGTGTGTTTGCTTGGCATCCTTGACTCTTCCCTTGGCTTAAAAGGAAAGTAATAGAGAACGCAATTTTGGATCTTAGGGCCCAAGGCGTAGCTTCCTATGGATAGCAACAAATGGACAGGGGGCAGGTCTGGATTGTCCCAAATGCACTACAAGTATCTGCAGTTCGGCTGGGCAGGGCTTTCCTTTAACCTGCCTAAGCTTCAGTTCCCTGTTCTGTGAAATGTCCTTGCTGGGTCACTGTGTGGCTTGGATGAAATACCTTCCAATTGCACTTGGCACTTAGTACTTGCTCAATAAATGTTTGTTGTAAGGACATTATTGTAGTAATGGGTTCTCTACATGGCTCTTGAGCCTTCCTGAGGGCAGTTAGTCATCTTAGTTACCTCATCATCCACCGGAACATTGAATATACTCAATAAATGCTTGTGCAGGCTAACTGACTAATTTCTATTGGAGGAATCTGGTATCCCTGAAAGTGCCCAGACCTGAATTTTATAATGCAGCCCTGGGCATGGGTGTAGTTAGCAAACACATATACAGTAGCACTTAATATACAGTAGCACTTAATTGGGAATTGCTGCTTATTGGGAATCCCACCACAGTCTCATTTGGCCTGGCCAGCCCAGGTAGGTTTGTTTACAAGGCCAAAAGTGTGCAAGATGCAGTTTTTTGTTTTGTTAATTTTTATTTATTTATTTATTTTTGGCTGCATTGGGTCTTTGTTGCTGTGCGTGGGCTTTCTCTAGTTGTGGCGAGCGGGGGCTACTCTTTGTTGCGGTGCGCGGGCTTCTCATTGCGGTGGCTTCTCTTGTTGCAGAGCACGGGCTCTAGGTGCTTGGGCTTCAGTAGTTGTGGCACGAGGGCTCAGTAGTTGTGGCTCGCGGACTCTAGAGCAAAGGCTCAGTAGTTGTGGCGCACGGGCTTAGTTGCTCTGCGGCATGTGGGAATCTTCCCGCACCAGGGGTCGAACCCGTGTCCTCTGCATTGGCAGGTGGATTCTTAACCACTGCGCCACCAGGGAAGTCCCAAGATGCAGTTTTATTCTTAACTGCCAAAACTTTGAAGCAACCAAGTGGTCCTTCAGTAGGTAAATGAATAAATAAACTGTACCTCCAGAATGGAATGTTATTCAGCACTGAAGCTATCAGGCCATGAGTAGACATGGAGGAACTTTAAATGTGTATTTCTTAGTAAAGAAGCCAAATCGAAAAGGCTACGTATTGTATGATTCCAAATATATTGACATTCTGGAAAAGACAAAACTATAGAGACAGTAAAAAGATCAGTGGCTGGCAGGGTTTAGTTGGGAGGGAGAAATGTATAGGCAGATCACAGAGGATTTTAGGGCAGGGAATCGATCCTATATGTTACTACAATGGTGGATACATGTCATTACACATTTGTCCAATCCATAGAATGTACAACACCAAGAGTGAACCCTAATGTAAACTACTGATTACATTGTGTCAATGTAGCTTCATCTACTGTAACACATCCCATGTGAAGTGGGATGTTAATAGTGGGGGAGATTATGCAAGTATGGAGGCAGGGTGTATATGGGAACTTTCTATACTTTCTGTTCAATTTTTCTGTGAACCTAAAATAGTGCTTAAAAATAAAGTCTATTTAGAAAAAAAAAGTCAGCTGGATGAATGAGTGATGGATTTATGTGACGGGGATGCTGTGTGGTACCTGTGATAGGCAGCGCATCCAGGGAGTTAACAGGGAAAATGAAAACTTTTATGATGGGCCTATCTTCCCCAATCTTTTCTTGCAAAGGATCAATTCAGAAAAAATAAAAATGATTACAGTTGTGTCTTTTTTTAATCATTCAAAATGAAAATAGCTCCTTTTGACGCTGATAAATACAAAGCCTATTTTTACAACCAAGGTGACCTATTTTATTGAAAAGAAAAATGTCAATAAGAAAATTGGCACTAACTTTACTTTTTAAGTTTCATTATCTGATCATGTTTAGAAAGTAGCAACATGAAGCCAGGTATCTAATTTTTCATCCTGAAGTCAGAGAATTGGCTGCCGAAGCTCAGCTGATCACTGTTAGCTCCGTGGGCCTGTCCTGTGCTAGCCGTCCTTGCATTTTCACACAACTTGGGAAGGCCAGATCACAGGTTCAGTAGGGAGCTATGGCAGGTTGTGAGGAGGTACTGGGAGGCTGTGTGGTTAAAGTGGTATTTTGTGAAGATTAGTATGTCAGCTGTGACAAGAATAGATTCCACCAGGGGAGAAACAGAGGCAGAGAAACCTATTGCATGATGTTATCACAACAGATCGGAGGTGTCGACTGAAAAAAATGCACAACCTAAAAGTTGATAATTATGTTTTACTCGGCTGACAAAACTGAGGACTTAAGCCTGGGAGGCAGCGTCTCAGATAGCTCTGAGGGACTGCTCCAAACAGGCAAGGGAAGAGCCAGGATACGTAAGAACAAAGACCAGGCTTTTTTGCAACAAAGACCAGGT
Source organism: Tursiops truncatus (assembly GCF_011762595.2). Taxonomy (NCBI): domain Eukaryota; kingdom Metazoa; phylum Chordata; class Mammalia; order Artiodactyla; family Delphinidae; genus Tursiops; species Tursiops truncatus. The sequence goes on along the minus strand of NC_047040.1, from coordinate 81,337,075 downwards.
AGTCAGAACATCAAAAGATTCCTGTTCATTAAAGAAAACCAGACATCTCAAGTTAACGAATTGAGCACTTTTCTGTGTATGGGAAGATGCAAAAGTCTGAGTTCGTTGAAATCATTCCTTTGATATGTGCCTCAGTTATCCGGGGCCAGCATCCTGTGGTTCCTCACCCTGAGTCTCCTCAGGGTGCATGGTCGGGGTGGCTGTCATGCGATGGCTTAATGCAACATCCTTTGTTTACTGATGAGACAGGCAACATTTTTTCACTGACAGAGTGATAAGGACCCAAACTCTGGTGAGAGCCACGGGACCATAAGAAAGGAGCATGAGGTGTGAGGATACATGAAAAGTCAAGACAATTGAGGAGAGGAACAGAAGTTGGACCCTGGGTGTAGATACGCGGGCTTCTCTCTTGGGAGGTATAGTGTAAGGCCTGAAATGAAGGCTCCAAATTGTGTGCTACCTTGACAACTGGTAAAATCGGGAGAGCCTCAAATGGCCTAAAGGCAAGTCCCCCTCCCCATTCAGCTTCCACAGAGGCGATCCTCTAGCCAGACAACCCTCCTTATCAAAGGGACCAGGCGCAGCTCCCGCTTATCCCTGAGAAGTGGGTTCCCGTCTCCCAGCCAGCCCACGGAACATTTCAAACAAGCCAATCACATCTCTCCATGGGAAGCAGGGCTCACCCCTACCCTCTTGGTACTACAAAACCTGCCTCCCACAGCCCCTGGTTGTTCACTCTGTTTCCTGTGGCTTCACATGGCATGAGTGTCTTCCTTCCCTGGGCTGTGAGCACGTGTGAGTATACATGGCTGTGAGTATTCCACACATAGAGACAGAGAAATTCAAAGCTGGGTAAACCTGTCTCACCCTCTAAATAAGGAAACAGACCTAGAGGCCAGGATTTCTGACTGTCCATGCCTTTTCCGCATCTCAGCAAGAGGATCTGAAAGGCAAGGGGAGAGGAGCTATATAAAGGTAAATATTGAATAATTGTATGAAGAAGTATAGAAGTTCTGGATGATGTCATCTTCCTCCAGAGTAGATTTACTTTTGCTTCTGGAAAGCAGTTAGAATGGGGCTGTTTGCCTTAATCCAGCCTTGGATTGATCTGATCTGAGGTTGGATGTCAATCTTGCTGCTGACAGAGCCATTTCTGGTCCTTCTTTTCTCCTTGGTGCAGCCCTTCAGGTATCACAGCTGTGAACCTGAGGTCCCTTCTCCCTGGTGAACCCCCAGCTCCAGTTTTTATTTTCTCAACCCTGTGAGACTTTGCTCAGCTTCTCTGTCTCTTGATCATCCCTTTCTTTTTTCCCTAAATCTCTATGAGCGTTTGTTTTGATTTTTTCCCCCCAGCTTTATTGAAATAGAGTTGATTAGCAATCACTTTGTATCCTCAGCCTCTCACCCCATTGCTCCTATGAATCAGCAACTCCCTGGAGGGGAGAAATGGCCCAACCTTGGTCTCACCTCAATGCCTTTCCTCTCTCTCCAGGACCCTGCCCCTAATTTCTGCTGCTGTGGTAACCCCTCAAATGGCTTTAAACAGGTAGCTCTTTTAAAAATCCAGATATTTTAGTTGGGTTCAATGGAGAGCTGGTCCCACGTAAATTGATTGTTATAGCCAGAGTGAAAATCCAGTTAATAAAGCATTCACTGAACATCTACTCTGCTCAGCATTGCGGAGCTTCAGTGCATGAAACAGAAGTAACAGACTTGTTCTCTGCCCTTCATTCACGTGGAGAGACAAGACAGCACGTGCAGTTACTGCGCACTACAAAAAGAGTACACGGTTAGGAGAAGGGACTCTCCTTCGTTCCTCACCTTCTGAGCCAGCACAATACTAAAGTCTCCTTGTCAATCGGTAAACATGTGTGTGCAGGTGGATGTGTTTCTGTGCCTGGAAACCCGCATGCTTTTAGGAAGAGACTAAGTCCGGATTGGGGAGCGGGTGGCCAGAGAGCGCCTGTGGTCTCAACCTTGCTTTGGCCAATCCTACGCCTCTTAGTAAGTGGTGCCCTGTTGTCAAGTTCCAAGCAGAGAGATGCTTCAGTATTAAGTAACTACTTTCCTTTTCTCACTTTGATTGTTTCTAATTTTCCTTTCCTACCTTTGAATCAAAACTATATTGAGATACTTCTATTGAAATGGGCAGGAGAATTTGCCTACAAATGACCCGTCATTGTCATTCTGCATCATCTCACTTAATATTCACCCTTGAGGCAGGAATTATTTTCCTCATCTGGAAAGTTTAAAAAGCAAACATAGAGGTTCAAAAAGGTTAAGTCACAGAGTTGGTAAGAGGTAAATGTTTGCCTTTTCCACCACACCCAGGTTATGCCCTTTGCCAAAAATCTTCTCAAACAAAAGGTGCTTTTCTTTTCATTTTGTCTTAGTCTCTCAAGTCTCCTAGTAATCACCTTTCTAGAAAGTCTAATACCCAGATGTATTAGGAGATGATTTTCAATAAGCTTTCCCGGTCTCTGTAGGAACTCAGTTAGCTTACAAGTTTCCCTGAAGCAAAAGTACCTTTTATTTTGGCTGATGTCAGAGAATCAGAAGAACACAAAGGTTGTAAATGGTTTAGTTGAGAACAAAGTACTGGTTTTTCCATTGGGAAAACAAAGACAAAAACAAAACACAGAGCCACTTAAACCACCACATAGCTTTGCAGCTTTGTTCCCTTAGGCCTGAGAGGCAGTTAAGGGGTATGTTCTGTCCTGTAACAAGGAGGTCTAGAAACATCATGCGCGGGTTGGAAAAATGAACCAAAACTTCAAGCAGAGCTCCTCCATTTACTTTCTATCTCATTCAACTCATTTCCTTGCCCCCTACCACCCGCAGATGTGGCATTTTCAGCTCGTCCCACTGACCCCTTTACTCACAGATAAGACTTTTCCTGATCTCCGGACTTAGAGGGACAAAGGGTTCTCTGCAGGAGGGCTCAGCATATCTGTTATTTGAGAAAGACACCTCAATAAGCTGCTTCCTTGGCTTTCTGCAAAGCAGCAGGTAGTGAGTTAAGCCAGAGTAACTTGTGAGGAGGGTCAGAAGAAAATGTTAGACGGAGTTATAGCTTGGGAGAAGAGGTGGGGAGTGGGGAGGGGTGAGGGGCGGTGGGAACAAGCGTGAGTAGAGTTGGGAGGGCTTTTGTTCTCCCATAGGGATGATGGGCAGGTCCTTTGAAACCCGGTTGCTATTTTCACTCTCTCCAGTAATGACTATTTCCTTTGAAATGATACCAAGTGAGTCCACTGTCATGTGGGCAAAAGGCAGAAAGAAACTGAGAGGATCTGCCCAATGTGTGGTCCAATCTGCTGTTGAGGAAGAAAGACATAGCCAGTCCAGCCATGCACAGCTCAGAAAAAGGAATCCCCTGTTAAAGGTTGAATTGTGCCCCCACAAAATTTGAAGTCTTAACCCCACCAAAACTCAGAATGTAACCTTATTTAGTGATAGGGTTTTTACAGAGGTAGTCAGGTTAAAATGAGGTCATTAAAAAGGGCTCTAATCCAATATGACTGGTGTCCTTATAAAAAGGGGTAATTTGGAGACAGAAACACACACACAGGGAGAATGCTGTGTGAAATGAAGGCAGAGATTGGGGTGATGCTTCTACAAGCCAAGGGACACAAAAGACTGCCAGGAAAGAACCAGAAACCGAAGAAAGGCATGAAACAGATTCTTCTTTACAGCACTTAGAAGGAACCAATCCTGCTGACACCTTGATCTCGGACTTCTAGCCTCCAGATCTGTGAAACAATAAATTTCTGTTGTTTAAGCCACCTAGTTTGTGGTACTTTGTTACAGCAGCTCTAGCAAACTATTATATCCCCTCTAGCGTCCAACTCTAATTCTTAGATACATTTCCCTAGATGATTGCAATCATTTCCTCTCAGTAAAGAAGCTGAGAAACTGAAGAAATGTGAAAGGAGAGAAAGATCAAGCTACGGACAAAGTAGTCAATCTTTTATAAACAAAATCCCAGAAAAGATTTGAGTCAGGAAAATGAAGACAATATATCTGGCACCTCATATGATTTTCTTTTTCATAACTATTCACTGGCAGTTAAATATCAGTGGGGAGTGGAAGGGAAAGAGTTGGTTTGATAAATGGGTGTTTGAACACTTTGAAGATGCTGGAATGGTAAGAAGCTATTGCAAAATTACAAGAAGAAGGTGTAAAAAAATATGATAGAAGTTGATAAAGAGGCAATTTGCAGGTGAAATGGGATGAACTATAATAACAAGAATTAAACTTCAAAGAAAGAATGAGATGTTTGGATCTCTGTATTTTTATATGTTATATAATATAGATGTGTATTTATATCTTATCTCCTCATTCTGGAAATCAGGTGCATTTAAAAATGCAATCAAGAACGCAAAGTGAAGGTTTGGGTAAGAGCATTAGCGAGAGATGGACCCAGTGAGGAGACAAGAGCTGGAAAAAAGCTGTTTAATTGGTTCACAGATCCTTCTCCTACAATTATGCCATCATATGGAAGTGAACCCTCCTGGCAATGTCCTGGTTTCCAGGTGGTATCATGGAACAGATCTGTGTGTTGTCAGGGCTTCCGGAATTGAGGAACTTCCTGCTGCCTTTGTGTATATTCCTAGTGTTTGCTCTTTGTGTGTCTGCCTGAGAAACAGTGGATGCTTCTGTTAGACCTAATATCTTCTCAGGTGAAACACTTCAGAACTCTAACTGCATTTGCAGTGGCTGATGCTGCAGCATGTGACCTCATCCTAGAATATCCTACATAGAGCCTCACACACCAGATATATAGATTAATGTCAAATAGTGGAGAGTTCTCTATCATACTGGTATTTGGTGAAGAGACTAGCATCCACCAAAGAGGCTGACAATATTAGAACATTCATTTTAGGCTTTGTGAAATAATTTGACCCCCAGTCTATCCAAATCTCTGTTATAAAATGTTGTAATGTAACTTTTTACCAACATAAAGCTAATTAATCTTCAAGGTCCAGTGACTCCAACACAATTATCTTATTACTTACTTAAAAGCCATATATTGATAAATACTTAGTAGGATCTATTTTTGTGTTTAGAAATATGTATGATTGTATGTTTTCTCCCCCCACCACTCTTTTTGGTGGGATGCTCGTACGGTGAGAACACAACGTGATACATCTTGTATACTGTGTACCAGGACAGCAACATATGCTACCTAGGTTCTAACATCACAAATTGTTCAAAGGAACTCCATTACAGAAGGTGACATTTGAATACAACTTGTAGACACACGTAAACATGCATAATATCCCTTGATCTTATGAATCTCATTCAATGCCTGAGAACTCAGTTCCATCATAGTCGGTCATATCAAAAAGGGAAGAATTTGTAAAAGGGCAAAGGTTTGACTCCAAGTAAGTAAATAAAGGAGATATTCTCACAGCAGAATTCAGTCATTGGCTACCAATGTTCATGGAATTCTTTTTTCTCCTATGGTGCCAGTGTTGTGTCTCATCCCCCGACTGAAGACACTCCCTGATCTCCCCCTCTGATCACAACTTGACCCTGGCAAGGAGGAGCCTCAGATGAAGGAGGGGAGGGTCCAAGGACCTCTACAGCTGGCTCAGAGATGGGCTCAGGGCTCTCTGGTTCATCTGTGGCAAAGAACTCATGCTACTCATTTGCTGCTGAGGAGATGGGTAGTAAAGTTCCACAGAGCCAGGAACAGTGGAGCTAGCAGAGTTTCTATGTCTTCTTTTTCCAAGGAAGTAATATGGTACTATGCCACTCCATCATCACTTTTTTTTCATTTAATAGACATATATTTGATTGAGATGGGCCAGGCCGTATGAATATGACTTCAAGAAGCTTCCCAGTCATCATCATTAAGATCTTCAACACACGTTTATCGATTGTACTCTGTGATAGGTACTGGAAATAAAAGACTTGGCCCTTGCTCTCAAGAATCATAAAGAAAGATGTTCTATCTATTATGTACACTGAGATCTCAATAAATTTATCACTCAGACTTACATATGGATGATATTAATATAATGCTATAATACACATGTTTCAGAGCAGTGGTTCTCAACTTTGGCCCACAGGCAGATCACCTAGGGAGTTTCAAAAAAACTCTGATGTCCCCAGCCCCACCTCAACCAATTGAATCAGAATTTCTGGGAATGGGGTCCAAGCATTAGTATATATTTTGAAAGATTCCAGGTGATTCTACTGTACAGCCACTACTGAGAACCATTGCGTTAGAATTTCTGCCTTAGACGCTTAGAGTCCAAAACAATACCTGCCACATAGTAGGTCACCTACGATATCTTTTATTCTAGTATTTTGTCCACCTTTATTTCTCACCAACCTCCCAGCAGACTGCCTGGCACAGAATAGGGGCACAGTCATTGGCAGTTCCTTCCCACTCTTCCTCCTTGCTAGAAATACCTGGAGAAAACTAAAGCACAGTAACATTCAGGGTTTGAGATGCGCTCGTCAAAATGTCCTTCTTGAGGAACATTTAAACTCAAATCAATGACTTTACTCTTATTCACATGGATATATCAAAGTCCATTATTACATATCATTACAAGATAATGTTCTGACAATAACATCTTATTATTCCCCACAGCAAATGTTAAGAGGCTAGTTGAGAAAATTTTTGAATATGTTGATGAAATAAGACACAGAAAGAAAATGGTGGCAGTGTTGGAGCCTGGTATATTTTGAGTTCAGAACGGAAATCTAGGGATAAGGAATTTGAATATGCAAAAATAAAACCTTTTTCTCCTATATCTAAAGATTAGAGTGTGGCTCACTTCAAAAGACAGAAACTCCATGATTATGTGCAGCCACTGGCTGTTTGTTTGTTTTCTGGTTGGCTCATTTCATTTGGACTTTTAAATAACCAATTTCTACCTAGTCACTGGCAATATTTTAAATGCTTTTGATTTATTCTGTTGATAGGATGGCAGAAACCATTCTAGCAAATGGCTTTTGGAAAGAATCCAGAGTTTCCAGAGGGGCTGAGAGGAGAAGGAGGCTTTGTAGGCTATTGCCCATGAAGGGCAATGATTTCATTCATTCAATTAATACATGTTGGGTATTGACTGACTGAATGAATAAAGGAAGGAACAGCGGTCTTGAGTTCAGTAAAGGAGTCCTCTGGGCTAATGCTTTCAGGGAAAATGTTTTCTCATAGAAATGCTCATGCCTTTTCCACATAAAAGGTGACATTTTCTTTTCCATGTGAATATATTCACCCATAAATATTTTCCTTTATATGAATCTTTATCACTTTACATGTTCAAGCTGAAGCTTGCAGTTTTACAATGGAGGACAGATGTGTTTCTGAGCCAGTGGGTACAGGGGTAGTGAGATGGTAGAGATGGTTGGAAGAAGGAAGAAAACAAGTATTATTTTAATATGGTTCTTAGACTCATTCAGCTGTTGGACCACAAGTTATGGCTTGGGGGTTTTGATTTTAGTTTAAATTGATGTTTATTTTTTCCCCCTAAATAAAATACACCTTCATAAGTCTTCTGTTTAATGTGACATCCCTCAAAGACCATGGAGGGGAAACACACGAATCTAATGTATTTAATCTATCAGGGACCTCTGGTCTCCTTGCTACCTGGCCTGGGCTATGTCCTTGAAGGACCATTTTTAGATAAGCAGTGGCTAAGGTAGGCTCTGGTGGTTAAAGCTGTTCTTCTCACACTTAATGTGCATCACCTGGGATCAGGAAAAAAAGCAGATTCAATTCAGCAGGGCTGCAGTTAGGACCTGAGAACCTGCATTTCTAACAAGCTCCCTGGCCATGACGATGTTCACCAAATATACTTCGAATTGCAAGGCTTAGGGGACCTCTGGCTGGTCATAATAAAGGGAAGAGTTTGTGTAATTTCTAAAATCTTTTCTCCTCTAAGAGGCTTTCCCAGACTACTCAAAACGAATCTGTTCCCTTATCTCTCAAACAAAATCCCCAACACCCACTAAAATATTTAAGACAAAGATTAAATCTGAAATCCCTCATGTGTGTTTCCAAGTATCAAGAGATCTGGTGCTTTTTACCAACATAAAGCTAATTAATCTTCAAGGTCCAGTGACTCCAACACAATTATCTTATTACTTACTTAAAAGCCATATATTGATAAATACTTAGTAGGATCTATTTTTGTGTTTAGAAATATGTATGATTGTATGTTTTCTCCCCCCACCACTCTTTTTTAATATGACAAAGAGTAATTGTCCTACAGAGAATTCCCTGTTCATGTCTGTCATGACCCTTAGATTGTAAACTTTGGTGGACAGACTGTGCCCCTCTTAGAACCATAGAAACACCAAACGTAGGAGCCAGGAAGACTCCTAGGTATCAGCTAGTTCAGTGTTGTCCAAGGATGGCACAGCTACCACTGGGGGACAAGAGAGATGTTTTTCGGTGGAATGTGAGCAACATTTTACAATTTTTAATAGTTGTGTATATATTTTAATATGTTTTAAAGAAAGCTATAAACTAGCATATCTTGCCCAGGACTCCACGGATATTATTATGAGGAGAAAGCTAGATTTACTTAAATCTTAAAAGTGAGTTACTGTAAAGACAAATATAACATGAATGTCATTACTGTAGAATGTGCATAGATCAAAAATTGTAAGAGTTGTATGCAAATGACTGGGGTTTGGAAATAGTATTTAACCCACCAATGGGGCTCACAATTGAGGAAACTCGAGCTCAGAAGTATCACCATGTTTCAAAGAATTTAAGATGCTATGGGTCATAGGCGGTATCCTAATTTCAAGGGGCTAAAATGTAAGGAAATTTGATGAATAAATGAAATATGGAAGTGGCTTACCTCAAAGTTAAACATCTATGATTGAGAGTGTTTCAAAGGTCATTTTCTTCTCTGAGAGCATTTCTGCCTAAATAGTCATTAAGTGTCAACCCGAAGGAATAACATTCTCATGGTGGAATTTCAGGTCTTCCTTGTGGCAGGTACGTAGGTGAAATAGTTTCAGGTAGGAGCCCTTCTGTGGTTCCCTGAAGTAACCCTTACAGAAGATGACCTACTCCCCCCATCAATGTCCTTCATCCAAAGACCAGTAGAAGAAACATATCTGTAGATGAACAGGTTGTGTGCGTCACTTGTTTCAGCAAGAGACGTTGGAAAGGAGTTATGATGCGATTTGAGTTTGAGTTATGTGATTTTGAGGAGGGTCAGACAAGCAGGGCTTTGCTCTGGATTGGATGCTATCAGAAAGGACAGGCAATTCTAGGATTTGATATCTTAATACCTCTTATCTAGAAGGTGAGAGAAATGAAGGTACGCTAATGCTAGGGTTGGTAAGGAAGCAGCACCCACTTCTATTAGCCAGGACAGGAGGATGTTTGGTCATTTTTGTGGTTTGGAAATATTCACGTGAGTCCCTATTCAGACGTAATAACAGAGTGGTCTGGTCTTTGTCTTGGTCCATCGTGGTCACAGCACGGCCTTGCCGTATGTTAGCGTTCTGTACAATTGTTTATGTTCAACAGGAGAACAAGACTTAGCTGTGAGTGCCAGACCAACGCCTGGGTGTTGGGCTGCTTTTCTTTCTTACATCTTCCCATGTAGCTCTTTCCTGAACCACCTTGCTCCATTCCCAGACAAAATGCCAGACACAAATTGTCAGCAAGAGTTTTGTATTATGTTAATGAATTCAAGACCCAGTCTTGGACTCTGCGATGGCAAATGCCTTTGCTTAACTCTGAAAGAAATTGCCCTGCTACCTTATCTCTTCAGGAGGATGTGATCTGCAGCCATCCATGACAATCAATACTATACTTTAACAAAGGCAATAATCTATGTGCTCACCAGTTAATCTTTCCCCAGACAACACCCCCCGCCCCACCCCCCACAACTCTTTTTTAATATGACAAAGAGTAATTGCCCTACAGAGAATTCCCTGTGATTTCTGTGCTCGGTCAGTAGCATTTGCTGATGGTGGCAGAAAAAGAAAAGCATCCTTGGAAACAGAACTCTCTCAAGGCCTGTGATACTAATGGCCACCACCTCCCCAAGGCTACAGGCACTATTATCTAGAGGTAACTAAAAGGAAATGAATCTCAGGGTCCTGGACAGTAGGGGATTCCTTTTTGGGGATGATGGAAGTGTTCTGGAATTAGATGGTGCTGATGAGTGAATATACTAAAAACTACTGAATTGTACACTCAGAAGGGTGAATTTTATGGTATGTGAATTATATCTCAATTTTTTAAGTCTTTTGAAGGAAGTGAAAAGCGAGAGAGGGCAGAGAGACTTCTCTTACAGGCAATTGTTAGACTTGCTTTTTATTTTTGTCCCCTAAATTATGAAGTTTTAAAGGTCACTGGAAATGTAGTGTTTGATATTTACTTAGGAACATATTTGCTATCTGTATTCAAAGCTTTCATCTCTGGATGAAAGTAACTAGCAGAATTGGTAACTGTGGTTAATCCAGTATCCATGACACTAGCAGAGGTGTAAATTTTCTCTTTGAAATAGTGTGAACTGAACCAGGCTAGGAGGTTATATTCTTCCCTTATCATAGGAAGGTTCATTTTTAAGAAGTCAGTCAGTTGTGTTTTCAGAGAGAATTTGTACTCGTCTTTTTAACTATTTTGTCACCAATTCCAGCAAAAGTAAATCAGACGCACCTGTACCAGTAATTTCTAAAAGGATTTCTCTAAAGGCTAAAACCCAGTTAAGTGTGAGAAGGAGAAAGGTATTAGAAAGCATGTTGCTCTGCACAGGTTTACAGAGTGAACATGGACGCTCATAGCATTCGTTCATTCGTTCATTCATTCATTCATTTGTGTCAGGTGTTCTGTCAGGCACTGGGGGATGCAAAGACAGAGGGGGCACATAGCCTGCCATCAAGGAACTTCAAGGGCAGTGGCACAGCTGAGTATGTCTTTTAATGTCACCTGGGTACATGGCTGAGCACTTTTTTTTTAAGGTAATGTCTACTCATGCTGATTCCACAGTAATGGAAATTAAGACTCTGGAACTTGGAAACAAAAAAGACAAAGGAAACTCTTATTCCTTAATTAAGTAAAAAAAACTCCTCCTAGAGAGGGACCCCCATCTTTCCTTGGGACCTCTTTGAACCCAGGGGCAACTAGGGTGGTATTTATCAGTACAAAGGGAAAGGGCAGCTTGCAGGGCTGCCCCGTCCCAGGTGTTGTTCTGCCATTTTCTCTGCATCATATTGGGTAGTTTTCTCATGTAGACAAGAGCTCAAATAATTACAGGCTTCCAGATATTTTACTGCAAGCATCTTTTTTTGAAAGAGACAGAATCAAAAACTTCTGCATGGGGCTTCCCTGGTGGCGCAGTGGTTGAGAGCCTGCCTGCCAGTGCAGGGGACACGGGTTCAAGCCCTGGTCTGGGAAGATCCCACATGCTGCGGAGCAACTGGGCCCGTGAGCCACAATTACTGAGCCTGCGCGTCTGGAGCCTGTGCTCCACAACAAGAGAGGCCACGATAGTGAGAGGCCCGTACACCACGATGAAGAGTGGCCCCCACTTGCCACAACTAGAGAAAGGCCTCGCACAGAAACGAAGACCCAACACAGCAATCAATCAATCAATCAATAAATATTAAAAAAAAAAAAAAAAACTTCTGCATGATAGTGGTTTAAGGAGCTGTTGCTTGAGAAAATGCATAATGATAAATAGATAATGAAATAAAATTTTGAAATGATTTTATATTTCAACAAGCACAGCAGCATCTATACACATTTGATTTGAAACATAGAATACCATCAACTCAGTTTACACACAATTTTTAACTTTTCAACCATCAGATTTCCAAAGATTTAAAAGTTCTATGATTCTCAGTGTTGGTGAGAATGTGGCAAAACTTTCCTACTCTGTGGATGGGGTAGAAAATTGATACAGCCTTTCTGGAAAACAATTGGGCAGTATCTATCAAAAATTTAAATGTGCCTTCTCTTTGACTCAGCAATTCCATACCTATAAAAATTACCCTACACAAGTTTACAAAACGAAGAATGATATATACTGCAATGTTCCTCATGAGAGTGTGAAATCTGGAAACAACAAAAGTATTTTAATGAGGGACTGGCTAACCAGTCATATAACAAAATACTTTATAGCCATTGAAAAGAATGAGTTCTGTGGTGTATTATTGAGTAAAAATTCAAGTTACAGAACAGCATGTATGGGATGGTCTCATTGATATTAAATATATATATTTATTTACAGTCTAAAGCCTGCAACAGGAACAAGAAACATTTTTTTAGCCTTACGCTGGAATTTCTCAAATTTGAGTAATGTATGGATCCCCTAAAGGAAAATAGTTCTTTGTGATACTCACTATTAGTTTAAAATTTTTAATCCTAAATTTTACTTAAATAGGTACAAGAATTGGAAATCAGTGTACTCTTGGTGCTTTTAGCATCAACTGGGGATCCCAGAAAGTTGGAGCATTAGTGAAAATACAAATGCAAGGCAATTTATAAATTAAATGCCAAAAAATTATATAATAAAAACTCAAATTGGTAGTTGATGTTATGCTGAAATGAGATCTCTGATGAAGTTACAATTGTAGAGAGACCTCAGGTAGAAGTCTATATTAAATCATTTTGCATTTGACTTTGATAATACTCTTTATATTGCTATCATGCTATAAAATATGAAAAACTTCAGGTCTGTGTTTGAAATTCAAGATTATCAGACCACATTTAACCAAAACTATGGATCAATTTTAATAAGATACTTGATAGCTCTAAATTGATTTTATTCCCTTAAAAGTAAGGTTATTATTATAACATTTTTAACACATCAAATATTGTGGGGAACAGGAAAATATCTGAACCTGCTGTGTTTTTTGAAACAGAGCAGGTTCAGATGTTGAAAAAAATGCAGTGTCAACATAGAGTTCACAGTCAAAACTTAGAAAGAAAATGATAAAGATATGAATCATTCATATCATTTAGAAAATGACCATAATTCAAGTTTTCTTATCATTGTTTCTATTTTGTCTGCAAATGAAATGTTCAACTAACCAACAGTACGATGTCCTGTGGCTTTCAGATAGCCCAAATGCACCATCTTCATATTAAGTCTGCTTCTGGTCTTTTCTCATTATTCCTCATTAATTGAAGTAGTCCATTACTCATTTTAATTATGTTAATTTTCAGGATGTCAGCTTGAATTCTCAATTTATTAAATACTTTTTTTGACTTAAGTCTTCATATATGAAAATACCACTCAAGTGCAAATTAGAAAATAATTCAACATAAGGGTGACAGTTATCATTTTGACATTGGGACCTGCCAACATTATGGCAGTTACATCTGCTTTTCAACTCATAAAAAGTTAAAAACCAGAAAAAATCATGTTATGGCACGAGGAGTAGGATTTTGAGTGATTTTTACTTTTTCCTTGCCCTTTCATGCGTTATTGGAATGTTTTTCAATGATTGTGATTATTGACACAACATTAAAAGTAAATAATAAGGCTGGTTTCATTGTGCGGAAAAAAGAAAAAAAGATAATATGCTGTCACTTGACTCCTGAAGTTATAAGCATAAATTAAAACAAAGGTAATAAAATTGAGGTCTAGCTTTAAGTCATCTGGAATCTGGATGACAGTGTTTTTTCACATTTAATCGTCAAGAAGGCTATGCAAATGAATAGACACAGTTACAAATAATTTTGTATAAAGAGCCCACAGGTTTCAGACAGTATGTCTCGAATCCCTAGGTGTCCTTAGACCTGGTTGGAGAAACACTTTATATCCTTGTGTTGTTTAAAGTTTTTATAATGGGGGCTTCCCTGGTGGCGCAGTGGTTGAGAGTCCGCCTGCCGATGCAGGGGACGCGGGTTCGTGCCCCGGTCCGGGAAGATCCCACATGCCGCGGAGCGGCTGGGCCCGTGAGCCATGGCCGCTGAGCCTGCGCGTCCGGAGCCTGTGCTCCGCAACGGGAGAGGCCACAACAGTGAGAGGCCTGCGTACTGCAAAAAATAAAAATAAAAATAAATAAAGTTTTTATAATGATCGAGATAAAAATAAAGTAGTGCCATCTTATAGTCACCCCCCTTCTCACCACCCCACCCTGCGCTCCCCGTCTCCTTTTTAGGGTTTTCCCTCCCCCTGTGTGTCTACTAGACATGCTCTTCCTTACAGGTAGGTGCTTTGATACACTGATAGGACTGCTGCAAAACAGCCCGCTATGGAGTGTGACCGCCACAGAAAATAAGAGCAGACCAAAGATCTGGTACCAAGTCAGAAGCCCAGTACAGCAGAGTCCAGGCTGGGATGGAGAGGTTTTAAAGGTTTTGAAAGCCTAAAACCACCGGTAGCGGCTCCACATTAGAAAAGCAAAGTCTCTGAGCACTGCTGACTGGCTGCCAAGGTCTGGGTTTATGGTAGGGGGAGCACAGGGGCCCCTGGAGGGGCTCTGCTGAACCCTGGGCACCCACCTGAGATGACAGGTCTAGCTCCTCTGCTGTGTGGGTAGAGTCTGGATTTTGGAGCCCAGCCAAGTCTGTGGGCTCAATGGCCCGATCAAGACTGGTCAGCATCTAGAAGATGGTTTCAATCACTAACTTCACAAAGAGACTCAGAAGGTTAGAGGAAACCTTAAAAACTGGCTGATCTAGTTCTTTTTCAAGCGCAGGAAAAGGAGTCTTATAGAGATTACTACTTGCCCAGTGGATCGATTAGAGTTAGAATCCAATTCTCTTGACTCCACCCAGAGCTCTTTAAAATTACAACGCATTGCAAATTCATCTTCAGTAAGAAACACTACCTTCCTCCTTTCTGAAAACCACCAACAGCAGCATGCAAAGAGTCCACACTCAGCAAGGGAGCCTGGTGGCACCCACTAAGGCCAGAATTCTGTTTAAAAAGGTTGTCTTTTATGTGCTCTGAGAGGGAATGGGGCAGGTGGACAGAGAGGGGAGAGAAGTTAAGCAAGTGTATGATTCTGGCAAACCCCAGAGGAGGTGAACATGGCCTGATCCCAAAGGGCACCTCTGCAGCTGGAGGTTACCATTCAGAGTTTTGTACTCATGACTTGAGGCAAGAGGATTAGCATTTAGTACCCTTGCATCTTGGCCAAGGTCCTGCCTGCAGGAGCTGAAACTCCTAGGCACTGCTAGGTGGGCAGAGCCACTCCAGAAGCCCAAGGGCAGGACTGTGCAGAAAGCGGCAGGTCTGGGCTGTTAGAAAGCACATGTGCCAGAGGAGGGTCGCACAGATGCCAGAGGAGGGTCACACAGAACAGCATGGGGATCCCAGGGGCGTGGGGAGTAGTGGCAGTGTCCACGACACTCCCCAAATATCATATTCCAATCCTGTCAGATCGTTGCCCTATTTCTTCTACAAACCAAATTGCACAGATTTACAGACTTGAAAAACAGGCATCAAGAAAGTCTTCTAGATCATGGGTCAGTAACCTTCTTCTGTAATGATAGTAAATATTTTAGGCTTTATGGGCCACAAAGTGTCTGTTGCAACTACTACTCAACTCTTGGAAAAGCGGCCACAGACAATACATAAACAAATATGTGTGGCTTCGTTCCAATAATATTTACTTTATGGACAATAGGAAATACGGAATTTCACATGATTTTCACATGTCATGATACGTACTTCTTTTAAAGCCATTCTTAGCTTGCAGTCCATACAGACAATAAGCAACAAGTTGGTCTTTGAACCATAGTTTGCCAACTTCTGCCTTAGATCAATGGCTTTCAACCTCTTTTGACCATAACTATAAAAAAGCATTTAATATTACGTTATATCCTACAACATACATAAGCACACGTATATGTAATTAAAACTTGTTTCACAATAGCAAAGATCAATAAAACTAAAATCTGGTTCTTTGAGAAGATAAACAAAATTGATAAACCCTTAGCCAGACTCATCAGGAAAAAAAGGGAGAAGACTCAAATCAACAGCATTAGAAATGAAAAAGGAGAAGTAACAACTGACACTGCAGAAATACAAAGGATCATGAGAGACTACTACAAGAAACTGTATGCCAA
Source organism: Tursiops truncatus (assembly GCF_011762595.2). Classification (NCBI taxonomy): domain Eukaryota; kingdom Metazoa; phylum Chordata; class Mammalia; order Artiodactyla; family Delphinidae; genus Tursiops; species Tursiops truncatus. The sequence continues at coordinate 81,321,060 of NC_047040.1, read as the reverse complement.
TAAAATGGACAACCTGGAAGATATGAACAAATTCTTAGAAAAGTACAACCTTCCAACACTGGACAGGGAGAAATAGAAAACATGAACAGACCAATCACAAGCACTGAAATTGAAACTGTGCTTAAAAATCTTCCAACAGGGGCATCCCTGGTGGCGCAGTGGTTGAGAGTACGCCTGCTGATGCAGGGGACATGGGTTCGTGCCCTGGTCCGGGAAGATCCCACATGCCGTGGAGAAGCTAGGCCTGTGAGCCATGGCCGCTGGGCCTGTGCATCCGGAGCCTGTGCGTCCGGAGCCTGTGCTCTGCAATGGGAGAGACCACAACAGTGAGAGGCCTGCGTACCACAAGGAAAAAAAAAAAAAAATCTTCCAACAAACAAAAGCCCAGGGCCAGATGGCTTCACCAGAGAATTCTATCAAACGTTTAGAGAAGAGCTAACACCTATTCTTCTCAAACTCTTTCAAAATATAGCAGAAGGAAGAACACTCCCAAACTCATTCTATGAGGCCACCATCACACTGATACCAAAACCAGACAAAGATGTCACAAAAAAAGAAAACTACAGGCCAATAACTCTGATGAACATAGATGCAAAAATCCTCAACAAAATACTAGCAAACAGAATCCAACAGCACACTAAAAGGATCATACACCATGATCAAGTGGGATTAATCCCAGGAATGCAAGGATTCTCAATATACACAAATCAATCAATGTGATACACCATATTAACAAACTGAAGGATAAAAACCATATGATCATCTCAATAGATGCAGAAAAAGCTTCTGACAAAATTCAACACCATTTATGATAAAAACTCTCCAGAAAGTAGGCATAGAGGGAACCTACCTCAACATAATAAAAGCCACAAACCCACAACCAACATCATTCTTAATGGTGAAAAACTGAAAGCATTTCCTCTAAGATCAGGAACAAGACAAGGGTGCCCACTCACCAGTATTATTCAACATAGTTTTGGAAGTTTTAGCCATGGCAATCAGAGAAGAAAAAGAAATTAAAGGAATCCAAATTGTAAAAGAAGAAGTAAAACTGTCACTGTTTGCCAATGACATGATACTATACACAGAAAATCCTAAATATGCTACCAGAAAACTACTAGAGCTAATCAATGAATTTGGTAGAGTAGCGGGATACAAAAGTAATGCACAGAAATCTCTTGCATTCCTATACACTAACAATGAAAAATCAGAAAGGGAAATCAAGAAAACACTCCCATTTACCATTGCAACAAAAAGAATAAAATACCTGGGAACAAACCTACCTAAGGAAGCAAAAGACCTGTATGCAGAAAACTATAAGACACAGATGAAAGAAATCAAAGACAATGCAAACAGATGGAGAGATATACCATGTTCTTGGACTGGAAGAATCAACATTGCGAAAATGGGTATAAGACCCAAAGCAATCTATAGATTCAATACAATCCCTATCAAATTACCAATGGCATTTTTCACAGAACTAGAACAAAAAATTTTACAATATGTATGGAAACACAAAAGACCCCAAATAGCCAAAGAAATCTTGAGAAAAATAACGGAGCTGGAGGAATCAGGCTCCCTGACTTCAGACTATACTACAAAGCTACAGTAATCAAGACAGTATGGTACTGGCACAAAAACAGAAACATAGATCAATGGAACAGTATAGAAAGCCCAGAGATAATCCCAGGCACATATGGTCACCTTATCTTTGACAAAGAAGGCAAGAATATACAATGGAGAAAAGACACCCTCTTCAATAAGTGGTGCTGGGAAAACTGGACAGCTACATGTAAAATAATGAAATTAGAACACCCCCAACACCATACACAAAAATAAACTCAAAATGGATTAAAGACCTAAATGTAAGGCCAGACACTACAAAACTCTTAGAGGAAAACATAGGCAGAACACTCTTTGAAATAAATCACAGCAAGATCTTTTTTGACCCACCTCCTAGAATAATGGAAATAAAAACAAAAATAAACAAATGGGACATAATGAAACTTAAAAGCTTTTGCACAGCAAAGGAAACCATAAACAAGATGAAAAGACAACTCTCAGAATGGGAGAAAATATTTGCAAATGAAGCAACTGACACACAATTAATATCCAAAATATACAAGCAGATCATGCAGCTCAATATCAAAAAACCAAACAACCCAATCCAAAAATGGGCAGAAGACCTAAATAGACATTTCTCCAAAGGAGACATACAGACGGCCAACAAACACATGAAAAGATGCTCAACATCGCTAATCATTAGAGAAATGCAAATCAAAACCACAATGAGGTATCACCTCACACCAGTCAGAATGGCCATCATCAAAAAATCTACAAACAATAAATACTGGAGAGGTTGTGGGGAAAAAGGAACGCTCCTGCACTGTTGGTGGGAATGTAAATTGATACAGCTACTATGGAGAACTTAAAAAATTAAAATAGAACTACTGTATGACCCAGTAATCCCACTACTGGGCATATACCCTGATAAAACCATAATTCAAAAAATACATGTACCACAATATTTATTGCAGCACTATTTGCAGTGGTCAGGACGTGGAAGTAATCTAAATGTCCATTGACAGATGAATGGATAAAGAAGATGTGAAATATGTATACAATGGAATATTACTCAGCCATAAAAAGGAACAAAATTGAGTTATTTGTAAGGGTGTGGATGGACCTAGAGTCTGTCACACAGAGTGAAGTAAGTCAGAAAGAGAAAGACAAATACTGTATGCTAACACGTATATATGGAATCTAAAAAAATGGTACTGAAGAACCTAGTTGCAGGGCAGAAATAAAGACGCAGATATAGAGAAAGGATTTGAGGACCTGGGGCGGTGGGGGGAAGGGGAAGCTGGGACGAAGTGAGAGAGTAGCACTGATATATATACACTACCAAATGTAAAATAGATAGCTAGTGGGAAGCAGCCGCATAGCACAGGGAGATCAGCTTAGTGCTTTATGAAGACCTAGAGAGGTGGGATATGGAGGATGGGAGGGAGGCTCAAGAGGGAGGGGATATGGGGATATACGTATACGTATAGCTGATTCACTTTGTTGTACAACAGAAACTAACACAACATTGTAAAGCAATTATACTGCAATAAAGATATATTAAAAAATACTTGTTTCATAAAACAATTCTCACATTTTCTATGAACTATAAACTGATATTTTTTCATTTTAACCTATTTGGTTTTATTTTTAAACACTGTCATGATCCGCTGAATTGTTTTGCAACCCATCAATGGGTCACACCACCTGCAGTCTGCAAAACTCTGCTCTAGATCAATCGAAGTCTGTGCTCTGGGGAGTGGTGATAGCGCTGTCACAGTAGCTGTTTTGCATTCATCAGCACTGACGTTACATGGAATTTGCCAGTAAATAACATAAAGACCAAAAAAAGATGCTATCACAAACCTGTCAAGGGCAGCATGACAGGTTTGCCTGCCTCAACCTGCCTGGTACCAGGTGTTTCAGGAAATTTCAGATGGCTCCCTGTCTTTCTTGATGTAGGAAGCATGAATTTTATTTGAACTGAGCAGAATTCAGAGCAAAGAGAGAATTTAAAGCAACTGCAAGGCTCAACCTGAAACCTCAAGTTTGGCAGTTTCAAAGGAGACTTTAGACCATTTGCATTATAGCCATGCTCACCACCAGCTGAGGTATTTGAAAAGCATGATCATTTCCAATAGTAACCTCCTGATACAGCTCAGCTAAATATCAAAGAGAGACCAGACTATGGTTGGCTTAAAACCAAAAAACAAAACAAAGCAACAACAAAAACCAACAAACCGATTCACTATGACTGGAGGATAATGAAATGCCTGGTACTTTTATCTGATTGAGGCTAGCCTTATGCTCGTTGCCTGTAGTTCAGGGAACATGACTGGCTTCTGGAAAACAAGACCTAGGAAAAACTTGCCTTTGTCGTTTCCCATTGTCCATTTCCCTCTTGTCACTTTCCTGTGGAGTTCCTGTCTTGCCTTCTTAACTAGATCTTAAAAATGCGATGGAAGATGGGGAGAAATTTGTAATCCTATTAAATGGCTTCAGGGTGATTCCTATTTTAATGTTCTCCTCTTCACCCCTACTTTCCCCCTAATGCATGTGGATAATTGGGATCCTTTTGCTTCTTTCTCTCCCCAACTTCAGTTCAGTTTAGAAGACACCTAATTGTGCACATTGCCTGAGCCAGATCTGAGGGACACAGTGGTTAACGAGACAGGAACCTGATCTTAAGGAACCTAGGATAGCATTAGGCCCCTCAAGGAGGTTCAAGGAGGTGAGATACCCCCTCAAGGAGGTTCAAGGAGATGAGATGCGCCGAGTTCTTTGTTAGCTGTGAAGTTATTGATAATCGGAGTAATGTTAGCAATTAATCATTCCTCACAGGCACAGCCATCCTCTATGTAGCAGGATTATGGTCCACAAGCAGAAGCTTCTTACTTCCAAAGTCCCAGCTCTTTTATGTTTCAGGTAGAAAAAGATAAAAACTCTTAGTAAATGTGTGAGAGGTGGGGGGGAAATATATTAACTGATGATAAAACACATGTAAAGAAATACTTCAGAAAAAAGGATTCCAGGATATCCTAGATTCTAAGAAATTTTATTTTCTTATCTAAAATGGTCTTTTTAAAATACCTTGAAATATGCCATAATGTATTCATATTATATTTTGAGCTTTCAAGATATTCACTAATTTTTACAGTGATTAGTTTTTCTGATTATAGAAGAGTTAAACATGCTTATTTTTAGAGAGAATCTTTTTTTAAAATTAATTAATTAATTTATTTTTGGCTGCATTGGGTCTTCGTTGCTGCGCGCGGGCTTTCTCCAGTTGTGGCGAAAAGGGGCTACTCTTTGCTGCGGGGCTTCTTATTGCGGCGGCTTCTCTTGTTGTGGAGCACGGGCTCTAGGCGTGTGGGCTTAGTAGTTGCGGCACGCAGCCTCAGTAGCTGTGGCACGCAGGCTCTAGAGCGCAGGCTCAGTAGTTGTGGCGCACGGGCTTAGTTGCTCCGCGGCATGTGGGATCTTCCCGGACCAGAGATCAAACCCATGTCCCCTAAATTGACAGGCGGATTCTTAACCACTGCGCCACCAGGGAGGTCCCAACTTTATTCAAAACTTTAAGTAATAATGATAGATAGAAGGTAAAATTTCCCCCAAATCTCGTCTTCTTTCATCCCCAACAACCGTTATTAACATTTCAGTGTATGCTTCTCTAGTCTTTATGCTACAAATTAACATGCAAGCATACATACACTTTGGACAAAAATAGGATGTATTTTATGTATAATGTATATATGCTTAAGTATAAGGCATATAAGTGTATATGTAATGTAACATTTTAAAGATTATAGCTGATATATATAATATATACACATATATATGTATATATGATAACTTTTTAAAAAACATTTCAGTATATTATGGGCATCTTTCCATATAAGCCTCCTTTATTGTTTTAGCAGTAGCTTAACATTCCATTCATTGTGTGGCTATACAATTAAATGGTTTCCAGTTTTTAACTCTTAATAACAATGCTACAGCTAACAACTTTAAACATTACTTATTTGTACAAATGTAAGCATAGAGTAAATTCTTGGAATTGAGGTGATTTACTCGAAGAGTACAAACACAATATGCCAGATTACTCTTCCTCCAACAGGATATACGCATTTCTCTACTACCATGAAACGCTATGTGTGTTACAGATTTTATTTTATTAAAAAACTTTCTTTTTTTTTTTTTGCGTACGCGAGCCTCTCACTGTTGTGGCCTCTCCCGTTGCGGAGCACAGGCTCCGGACGCGCAGGCTCAGTGGCCATGGCTCACGGGCCTAGTCGCTCCGCGGCATGTGGGATCTTCCCGGACTGGGGCACGAACCTGTGTCCCCTGCATCGGCAGGCGGACTCTCAACCACGGCGCCACCAGAG